>NW_027040386.1:0-275831 GCF_034236695.1 Oncorhynchus nerka | reverse complement strand
TCCCTGTATACAGCTCCACATTGATCTGGTACTTCCTGTATATAGCTCCACATTGATCTGGTACTGGTACTCCCTGTATATAGCTCAGGTCAGGGGTCAGGGTTAGCTGTATGACGCCTACCTCAGGTCAGGGGTCAGGGTTAGCTGTATGACGCCTACCTCAGGTCAGGGGTCAGGGTTAGCTGTATGACGCCTACCTCAGGTCAGGGGTCAGGGTTAGCTGTATGAAGCCTACCTCAGGTCAGGGGTCAGGGTTAGCTGTATGAAGCCTACCTCAGGTCAGGGTTAGCTGTATGACGCCTACCTCAGGTCAGGGGTCAGGGTTAGCTGTATGAAGCCTACCTCAGGTCAGGGTTAGCTGTATGAAGACTACCTCAAGGCAGGGGTCATGGTTAGCTGTATGAAGCCTACCTCAGGTCAGGGGTCAGGGTTAGCTGTATGACGCCTACCTCAGATCAGGGGTCAGGGTTAGCTGTATGACGCCTACCTCAGGTCAGGGGTCAGGGGTCAGGGTTAGCTGTATGACGCCTACCTCAGGTCAGGGGTCAGGGTTAGCTGTATGAAGCCTACCTCAGGTCAGGGGTCAGGGTTAGCTGTATGACGCCTACCTCAGGTCAGGGTCAGGGGTCAGGGTTAGCTGTATGAAGCCTACCTCAGGTCAGGGGTCAGGGTTAGCTGTATGAAGCCTACCTCAGGTCAGGGGTCAGGGTTAGCTGTATGAAGCCTACCTCAGGTCAGGGGTCAGGGTTAGCTGTATGAAGCCTACCTCAGGTCAGGGGTCAGGGTTAGCTGTATGAAGCCTACCTCCTACCTCAGGTCAGGGTCAGGGTTAGCTGTATGAAGCCTACCTCAGGTCAGGGGTCAGGGTTAGCTGTATGACACCTACCTCAGGTCAGGGGTCAGGGTTAGCTGTATGACGCCTACCTCAGGTCAGGGGTAAGGGTTAGCTGTATGAAGCCTACCTCAGGTCAGGGGTCAGGGTTAGCTGTATGCCTACCTCAGGTCAGGGGTCAGGGTTAGCTGTATGACGCCTACCTCAGGTCAGGGGTCAGGGTTAGCTGTATGAAGCCTACCTCAGGTCAGGGGTCAGGGTTAGCTGTATGAAGCCTACCTCAGGTCAGGGGTCAGGGTTAGCTGTATGAAGCCTACCTCAGGTCAGGGGTCAGGGTTAGCTGTATGACGCCTACCTCAGGTCAGGGGTCAGGGTTAGCTGTATGACGCCTACCTCAGGTCAGGTCAGGGGTCAGGGTTAGCTGTATGAAGCCTACCTCAGGTCAGGGGTCAGGGTTAGCTGTATGAAGCCTACCTCAGGTCAGGGGTCAGGGTTAGCTGTATGAAGCCTACCTCAGGTCAGGGGTCAGGGTTAGCTGTATGAAGCCTACCTCAGGTCAGGGTCAGGGTTAGCTGTATGAAGCCTACCTCAGGTCAGGGGTCAGGGTTAGCTGTATGAAGCCTACCTCAGGTCAGGGGTCAGGGTTAGCTGTATGAAGCCTACCTCAGGTCAGGGGTCAGGGTTAGCTGTATGACGCCTACCTCAGTCAGGTCAGGGGTCAGGGTTAGCTGTATGACGCCTACCTCAGGTCAGGGGTCAGGGTTAGCTGTATGAAGCCTACCTCAGGTCAGGGGTCAGGGTTAGGGTCAGGGGTCAGGGTTAGCTGTATGACGCCTACCTCAGGTCAGGGGTCAGGGTTAGCTGTATGAAGCCTACCTCAGGTCAGGGGTCAGGGTTAGCTGTACCTGGTCAAGGGTTAGCTGTATGAAGCCTACCTCAGGTCAGGGGTCAGGGTTAGCTGTATGAAGCCTACCTCAGGTCAGGGGTCAGGGTTAGCTGTATGACGCCTACCTCAGGTCAAGGGTCAGGGGTCAGGGGTCAGTTAGCTGTATGACGCCTACCTCAGGTCAGGGGTCAGGGTTAGCTGTATGAAGCCTACCTCAGGTCAGGGGTCAGGGTTAGCTGTATGACGCCTACCTCAGGTCAGGGTCAGGGTTAGCTGTATGAAGCCTACCTCAGGTCAGGGGTCAGGGTTAGCTGTATGAAGCCTACCTCAGGTCAGGGGGTCAGGGGTCAGGGTTAGCTGTATGACGCCTACCTCAGGTCAGGGGTCAGGGTTAGCTGTATGAAGCCTACCTCAGGTCAGGGGTCAGGGTTAGCTGTATGAAGCCTACCTCAGGTCAGGGGTCAGGGTTAGCTGTATGAAGCCTACCTCAGGTCAGGGGTCAGGGTTAGCCTACCTCAGGTCAGGGGTCAGGGTTAGCTGTATGAAGCCTACCTCAGGTCAGGGGTCAGGGTTAGCTGTATGAAGCCTACCTCAGGTCAGGGGTCAGGGTTAGCTGTATGAAGCCTACCTCAGGTCAGGGGTCAGGGTTAGCTGTATGACGCCTACCTCAGGTCAGGGGTCAGGGTTAGCTGTATGAAGCCTACCTCAGGTCAGGGGTCAGGGTTAGCTGTATGAAGCCTACCTCAGGTCAGGGGTCAGGGTTAGCTGTATGACGCCTACCTCAGGTCAGGGGTCAGGGTTAGCTGTATGACGCCTACCTCAGGTCAGGGGTCAGGGTTAGCTGTATGAAGCCTACCTCAGGTCAGGGGTCAGGGTTAGCTGTATGAAGCCTACCTCAGGTCAGGGGTCAGGGTTAGCTGTATGACGCCTACCTCAGGTCAGGGGTCAGGGTTAGCTGTATGAAGCCTACCTCAGGTCAGGGGTCAGGGTTAGCTGTATGAAGCCTACCTCAGGTCAGGGGTCAGGGTTAGCTGTATGAAGCCTACCTCAGGTCAGGTCAGGGTTAGCTGTATGGGTCAAGGCAGGGGTCATGGTTAGCTGTATGAAGCCTACCTCAGGTCAGGGGTCAGGGTTAGCTGTATGACGCCTACCTCAGATCAGGGGTCAGGGTTAGCTGTATGACGCCTACCTCAGGTCAGGGGTCAGGGGTCAGGGTTAGCTGTATGACGCCTACCTCAGGTCAGGGGTCAGGGTTAGCTGTATGAAGCCTACCTCAGGTCAGGGGTCAGGGTTAGCTGTATGACGCCTACCTCAGGTCAGGGGTCAGGGGTCAGGGTTAGCTGTATGACGCCTACCTCAGGTCAGGGGTCAGGGTTAGCTGTATGAAGCCTACCTCAGGTCAGGGGTCAGGGTTAGCTGTATGAAGCCTACCTCAGGTCAGGGGTCAGGGTTAGCTGTATGAAGCCTACCTCAGGTCAGGGGTCAGGGTTAGCTGTATGAAGCCTACCTCAAGTCAGGGGTCAGGGTTAGCTGTATGAAGCCTACCTCAGGTCAGGGGTCAGGGTTAGCTGTATGAAGCCTACCTCAGGTCAGGGGTCAGGGTTAGCTGTATGAAGCCTACCTCAGGTCAGGGGTCAGGGTTAGCTGTATGAAGCCTACCTCAGGTCAGGGGTCAGGGTTAGCTGTATGAAGCGTACCTCAGGTCAGGGGTCAGGGTTAGTTGTATGAAGCCTACCTCAGGTCAGGGGTCAGGGTTAGCTGTATGACGCCTACCTCAGGTCAGGGGTCAGGGTTAGCTGTATGACGCCTACCTCAGGTCAGGGGTCAGGGTTAGCTGTATGAAGCCTACCTCAGGTCAGGGGTCAGGGTTAGCTGTATGAAGCCTACCTCAGGTCAGGGGTCAGGGTTAGCTGTATGACGCCTACCTGAGGTCAGGAGTCAGGGTTAGCTGTATGAAGCCGACCTCAGGTCAGGGGTCAGGGTTAGCTGTATGAAGCATACCTCAGGTCAGGGGTCAGGGTTAGCTGTATGAAGCCTACCTCAGGTCAGGGGTCAGGGTTAGCTGTATGACGCCTACCTCAGGTCAAGGGTCAGGGGTCAGAGTTAGCTGTATGACGCCTACCTCAGGTCAGGGGTCAGGGTTAGCTGTATGAAGCCTACCTCAGGTCAGGGGTCAGGGTTAGCTGTATGAAGCCTACCTCAGGGTTAGCTGTATGACGCCTACCTCAGGTCAGGGGTCAGGGTTAGCTGTATGAAGCCTACCTCAGGTCAGGGGTCAGGGTTAGCTGTATGAAGCCTACCTCAGGTCAGGGGTCAGGGTTAGCTGTATGAAGCCTACCTCAGGTCAGGGGTCAGGGGTCAGGGTTAGCTGTATGACGCCTACCTCAGGTCAGGGGTCAGGGTTAGCTGTATGAAGCCTACCTCAGGTCAGGGGTCAGGGTTAGCTATATGACGCCTACCTCAGGTCAGGCGTCAGGGTTAGCTGTATGACGCCTACCTCAGGTCAGGGGTCAGGGTTAGCTGTATGAAGCCTACCTCAGGTCAGGGGTCAGGGTTAGCTGTATGACGCCTACCTCAGGTCAGGGGTCAGGGTTAGGGTTACCTCAGGTCTGTATGACGCCTACCTCAGGTCAGGGGTCAGGGTTAGCTGTATGAAGCCTACCTCAGGTCAGGGGTCAGGGTTAGCTGTATGAAGCCTACCTCAGGTCAGGGTCAGGGTCAGGCCTACCTCAGGTCAGGGGTCAGGGTTAGCTGTATGACACCTACCTCAGGTCAGGGGTCAGGGTTAGCTGTATGACGCCTACCTCAGGTCAGGGGTCAGGGTTAGCTGTATGAAGCCTACCTCAGGTCAGGGGTCAGAGTTAGCTGTATGAAGCCTACCTCAGGTCAGGGGTCAGGGTTAGCAGGCCTACCTCAGGTCAGGGGTCAGGGTTAGCTGTATGAAGCCTACCTCAGGTCAGGGGTCAGGGTTAGCTGTATGAAGCCTACCTCAGGTCAGGGGTCAGGGTTAGGTCTGGTATGACGCCTACCTCAGGTCAGGGGTCAGGGTTAGCTGTATGAAGCCTACCTCAGGTCAGGGGTCAGGGTTAGCTGTATGAAGCCTACCTCAGGTCAGGGGTCAGGGTTAGCTGTATGAAGCCTACCTCAGGTCAGGGGTCAGGGTTAGCTGTATGAAGCCTACCTCAGGTCAGGGGTCAGGGGTCAGGGGGGTTAGCTGTATGACGCCTACCTCAGGTCAGGGGTCAGGGTTAGCTGTATGAAGCCTACCTCAGGTCAGGGGTCAGGGTTAGCTGTATGAAGCCTACCTCAGGTCAGGGGTCAGGGTTAGCTGTATGAAGCCTACCTCAAGGCAGGGGTCATGGTTAGCTGCTACAGGTCAGGGGTCAGGGTTAGCTGTATGAAGCCTACCTCAGGTCAGGGGTCAGGGTTAGCTGTATGACGCCTACCTCAGGTCAGGGGTCAGGGTTAGCTGTATGAAGCCTACCTCAGGTCAGGGGTCAGGGTTAGCTACCCTCAGGTCAGGGGTCAGGGTTAGCTGTATGAAGCCTACCTCAGGTCAGGGGTCAGGGTTAGCTGTATGACGCCTACCTCAGGTCAGGGGTCAGGGTTAGCTGTGTATGAAGCCTACCTCAGGTCAGGGGTCAGGTTAGCTGTAGACGCCTACCTCAGGTCAGGGGTCAGGGTTAGCTGTATGAAGCCTACCTCAGGTCAGGGGTCAGGGTTAGCTGTATGAAGCCTACCTCAGGTCAGGGGTCAGGGTTAGCTGTATGAAGCCTACCTCAGGTCAGGGGTCAGGGTTAGCTGTCACCTCAGGTCAGGGGTCAGGGTTAGCTGTATGAAGCCTACCTCAGGTCAGGGGTCAGGGTTAGCTGTATGAAGCCTACCTCAGGTCAGGGGTCAGGGTTAGCTGTATGAAGCCTACCTCAGGTCAGGGGTCAGGGTTAGCTGTATGACGCCTACCTCAGGTCAGGGGTCAGGGGTCAGAGTTAGCTGTATGACGCCTACCTCAGGTCAGGGGTCAGGGTTAGCTGTATGAAGCCTACCTCAGGTCAGGGGTCAGGGTTAGCTGTATGACGCCTACCTCAGGTCAGGGGTCAGGGTTAGCTGTATGAAGCCTACCTCAGGTCAGGGGTCAGGGTTAGCTGTATGAAGCCTACCTCAGGTCAGGGGTCAGGGTTAGCTGTATGAAGCCTACCTCAGGTCAGGGGTCAGGGTTAGCTGTATGACGCCTACCTCAGGTCAGGGGTCAGGGTTAGCTGTATGAAGCCTATGAAGCCTACCTCAGGTCAGGGGTCAGGGTTAGCTGTATGAAGCCTACCTCAGGTCAGGGTTAGCTGTATGACGCCTACCTCAGGTCAGGGGTCAGGGTTAGCTGTATGAAGCCTACCTCAGGTCAGGGTTAGCTGTATGAAGACTACCTCAAGGCAGGGGTCATGGTTAGCTGTATGAAGCCTACCTCAGGTCAGGGGTCAGGGTTAGCTGTATGAAGCCTACCTCAGGTCAGGGGTCAGGGTTAGCTGTATGACGCCTACCTCAGGTCAGGGGTCAGGGGTCAGGGTTAGCTGTATGACGCCTACCTCAGGTCAGGGGTCAGGGTTAGCTGTATGAAGCCTACCTCAGGTCAGGGGTCAGGGTTAGCTGTATGACGCCTACCTCAGGTCAGGGGTCAGGGTTAGCTGTATGACGCCTACCTCAGGTCAGGGGTCAGGGTTAGCTGTATGAAGCCTACCTCAGGTCAGGGGTCAGGGTTAGCTGTATGAAGCCTACCTCAGGTCAGGGGTCAGGGTTAGCTGTATGAAGCCTACCTCAGGTCAGGGGTCAGGGTTAGCTGTATGAAGCCTACCTCAGGTCAGGGGTCAGGGTTAGCTGTATGAAGCCTACCTCAGGTCAGGGGTCAGGGTTAGCTGTATGACACCTACCTCAGGTCAGGGGTCAGGGTTAGCTGTATGACGCCTACCTCAGGTCAGGGGTCAGGGTTAGCTGTATGAAGCCTACCTCAGGTCAGGGGTCAGGTCAGGGGTCAGGGGTCAGGGTTAGCTGTATGAAGCCTACCTCAGGTCAGGGGTCAGGGTTAGCTGTATGAAGCCTACCTCAGGTCAGGGGTCAGGGTTAGCTGTATGAGCCTACCTCAGGTCAGGGGTCAGGGTTAGCTGTATGAAGCCTACCTCAGGGGTCAGGGTTAGCTGTCCTACCTCAGGGGTCAGGGTTAGCTGTATGAAGCCTACCTCAGGTCAGGGGTCAGGGTTAGCTGTATGACGCCTACCTCAGGTCAGGGGTCAGGGTTAGCTGTATGAAGCCTACCTCAGGTCAGGGGTCAGGGTTAGCTGTATGAAGCCTACCTCAGGTCAGGGGTCAGGGTTAGCTGTATGACGCCTACCTGAGGTCAGGAGTCAGGGTTAGCTGTATGAAGCCGACCTCAGGTCAGGGTCAGGGTTAGCTGTATGAAGCCTACCTCAGGTCAGGGGTCAGGGTTAGCTGTATGAAGCCTACCTCAGGTCAGGGGTCAGGGTTAGCTGTATGACGCCTACCTCAGGTCAAGGGTCAGGGGTCAGAGTTAGCTGTATGACGCCTACCTCAGGTCAGGGGTCAGGGTTAGCTGTATGAAGCCTACCTCAGGTCAGGGGTCAGGGTTAGCTGTATGACGCCTACCTCAGGTCAGGGGTCAGGGTTAGCTGTATGAAGCCTACCTCAGGTCAGGGGTCAGGGGTCAGGGTTAGCTGTATGACGCCTACCTCAGGTCAGGGGTCAGGGTTAGCTGTATGAAGCCTACCTCAGGTCAGGGGTCAGGGTTAGCTATATGACGCCTACCTCAGGTCAGGCGTCAGGGTTAGCTGTATGACGCCTACCTCAGGTCAGGGGTCAGGGTTAGCTGTATGAAGCCTACCTCAGGTCAGGGGTCAGGGTTAGCTGTATGACGCCTACCTCAGGTCAGGGGTCAGGGGTCAGGGTTAGCTGTATGACGCCTACCTCAGGTCAGGGGTCAGGGTTAGCTGTATGAAGCCTACCTCAGGTCAGGGGTCAGGGTTAGCTGTATGAAGCCTACCTCAGGTCAGGGGTCAGGGTTAGCTGTATGAAGCCTACCTCAGGTCAGGGGTCAGGGTTAGCTGTATGACGCCTACCTCAGGTCAGGGGTCAGGGTTAGCTGTATGACGCCTACCTCAGGTCTGTATGGGGGTCAGGGGTCAGAGTTAGCTGTATGAAGCCTACCTCAGGTCAGGGGTCAGGGTTAGCTGTATGACGCCTACCTCAGGTCAGGGGTCAGGGTTAGCTGTATGAAGCCTACCTCAGGTCAGGGGTCAGAGTTAGCTGTATGACGCCTACCTCAGGTCAGGGGTCAGGGTTAGCTGTATGAAGCCTACCTCAGGTCAGGGGTCAGGGTTAGCTGTATGACGCCTACCTCAGGTCAGGGGTCAGGGTTAGCTGTATGAAGCCTACCTCAGGTCAGGGGTCAGGTTAGCTGTATGACGCCTACCTCAGGTCAGGGTCAGGGTTAGCTGTATGACGCCTACCTCAGGTCAGGGGTCAGGGTTAGCTGTCAGGGGGGTCAGGGTTAGCTGTATGAAGCCTACCTCAGGTCAGGGGTCAGGGTTAGCTGTATGAAGCCTACCTCAGGTCAGGGGTCAGGGTTAGCTGTATGACGCCTACCTCAGGTCAGGGGTCAGGGTTTAGCTGTATGACGCCTACCTGAGGTCAGGGGTCAGGGTTAGCTGTATGAAGCCTACCTCAGGTCAGGGGTCAGGGTTAGCTGTATGACGCCTACCTCAGGTCAGGGGTCAGGGTTAGCTGTATGAAGCCTACCTCAGGTCAGGGTCAGGGTTAGCTGTATGAAGCCTACCTCAGGGCAGGGGTCAGGGTTAGCTGTATGAAGCCTACCTCAGGTCAGGGGTCAGGGTTAGCTGTATGAAGCCTACCTCAGGTCAGGGGGGTCAGGGTTAGCTGTATGAAGCCTACCTCAGGTCAGGGGTCAGGGTTAGCTGTATGAAGCCTACCTCAGGTCAGGGGTCAGGGTTAGCTGTATGAAGCGTACCTCAGGTCAGGGGTCAGGGTTAGTTGTATGAAGCCTACCTCAGGTCAGGGGTCAGGGTTAGCTGTATCAGGGTCACGCTGGTCAGGGTCAGGGTTAGCTGTATGACGCCTACCTCAGGTCAGGGTCAGGGTTAGCTGTATGAAGCCTACCTCAGGTCAGGGGTCAGGGTTAGCTGTATGAAGCCTACCTCAGGTCAGGGGTCAGGGTTAGCTGTATGACGCCTACCTGAGGTCAGGGGTCAGGGTTAGCTGTATGAAGCCGACCTCAGGTCAGGGGTCAGGGTTAGCTGTATGAAGCATACCTCAGGTCAGGGGTCAGGGTTAGCTGTATGAAGCCTACCTCAGGTCAGGGGTCAGGGTTAGCTGTATGACGCCTACCTCAGGTCAGGGTCTGTAGGGGTCAGGGTTAGCTGTATGACGCCTACCTCAGGTCAGGGTCAGGGTTAGCTGTATGAAGCCTACCTCAGGTCAGGGGTCAGGGTTAGCTGTATGACGCCTACCTCAGGTCAGGGGTCAGGGTTAGCTGTATGAAGCCTACCTCAGGTCAGGGGTCAGGGTTAGCTGTATGAAGCCTACCTCAGGTCAGGGGTCAGGGTTAGCTGTATGAAGCCTACCTCAGGTCAGGGGTCAGGGTTAGCTGTATGACGCCTACCTCAGGTCAGGGGTCAGGGTTAGCTGTATGAAGCCTACCTCAGGTCAGGGGTCAGGGTTAGCTGTATGACGCCTACCTCAGGTCAGGGGTCAGGGTTAGCTGTATGACGCCTACCTCAGGTCAGGGGTCAGGGTTAGCTGTATGAAGCCTACCTCAGGTCAGGGGTCAGGGTTAGCTGTATGACGCCTACCTCAGGTCAGGGGTCAGGGGTCAGGGTTAGCTGTATGACGCCTACCTCAGGTCAGGGGTCAGGGTTAGCTGTATGAAGCCTACCTCAGGTCAGGGGTCAGGGTTAGCTGTATGAAGCCTACCTCAGGTCAGGGGTCAGGGTTAGCTGTATGAAGCCTACCTCAGGTCAGGGGTCAGGGTTAGCTGTATGAAGCCTACCTCAGGTCAGGGGTCAGGGTTAGCTGTATGAAGCCTACCTCAGGTCAGGGGTCAGGGTTAGCTGTATGAAGCCTACCTCAGGTCAGGGGTCAGGGTTAGCTGTATGAAGCCTACCTCAGGTCAGGGGTCAGGGTTAGCTGTATGACGCCTACCTCAGGTCAGGGGTCAGGGTTAGCTGTATGAAGCCTACCTCAGGTCAGGGGTCAGGGTTAGCTGTATGACGCCTACCTCAGGTCAGGGGTCAGGGTTAGCTGTATGAAGCCTACCTCAGGTCAGGGGTCAGGGTTAGCTGTATGACGCCTACCTCAGGTCAGGGGTCAGGGTTAGCTGTATGAAGCCTACCTCAGGTCAGGGGTCAGGGTTAGCTGTATGACGCCTACCTCAGGTCAGGGGTCAGGGTTAGCTGTATGAAGCCTACCTCAGGTCAGGGGTCAGGGTTAGCTGTATGAAGCCTACCTCAGGTCAGGGGTCAGGGTTAGCTGTATGAAGCCTACCTCAGGTCAGGGGTCAGGGTTAGCTGTATGAAGCCTACCTCAGGTCAGGGGTCAGGGTTAGCTGTATGACGCCTACCTCAGGTCAGGGGTCAGGGTTAGCTGTATGAAGCCTACCTCAGGTCAGGGGTCAGGGTTAGCTGTATGAAGCCTACCTCAGGTCAGGGGTCAGGGTTAGCTGTATGAAGCCTACCTCAGGTCAGGGGTCAGGGTTAGCTGTATGACACCTACCTCAGGTCAGGGGTCAGGGTTAGCTGTATGACGCCTACCTCAGGTCAGGGGTCAGGGTTAGCTGTATGACGCCTACCTCAGGTCAGGGGTCAGGGTTAGCTGTATGAAGCCTACCTCAGGTCAGGGGTCAGAGTTAGCTGTATGAAGCCTACCTCAGGTCAGGGGTCAGGGTTAGCTGTATGACGCCTACCTCAGGTCAGGGGTCAGGGTTAGCTGTATGAAGCCTACCTCAGGTCAGGGGTCAGAGTTAGCTGTATGACGCCTACCTCAGGTCAGGGGTCAGGGTTAGCTGTATTAGCTGATGACGCCTACCTCAGGTCAGGGGTCAGGGTTAGCTGTATGAAGCCTACCTCAGGTCAGGGGTCAGGGTTAGCTGTATGAAGCCTACCTCAGGTCAGGGGTCAGGGTTAGCTGTATGACGCCTACCTCAGGTCAGGGGTCAGGGCTGTATGACGCCTCAGGTCAGGGTCAGGGTTAGCTGTATGACGCCTACCTCAGGTCAGGGGTCAGGGTTAGCTGTATGAAGCCTACCTCAGGTCAGGGGTCAGGGTTAGCTGTATGAAGCCTACCTCAGGTCAGGGGTCAGGGTTAGCTGTATGACGCCTACCTCAGGTCAGGGGTCAGGGTTAGCTGTATGACGCCTACCTCAGGTCAGGGGTCAGGGTTAGCTGTATGAAGCCTACCTCAGGTCAGGGGTCAGAGTTAGCTGTATGACGCCTACCTCAGGTCAGGGGTCAGGGTTAGCTGTATGAAGCCTACCTCAGGTCAGGGTTAGCTGTATGAAGACTACCTCAAGGCAGGGGTCATGGTTAGCTGTATGAAGCCTACCTCAGGTCAGGGGTCAGGGTTAGCTGTATGACGCCTACCTCAGATCAGGGGTCAGGGTTAGCTGTATGACGCCTACCTCAGGGGTCAGGGGTCAGGGTTAGCTGTATGACGCCTACCTCAGGTCAGGGGTCAGGGTTAGCTGTATGAAGCCTACCTCAGGTCAGGGGTCAGGGTTAGCTGTATGACGCCTACCTCAGGTCAGGGGTCAGGGGTCAGGGTTAGCTGTATGACGCCTACCTCAGGTCAGGGGTCAGGGTTAGCTGTATGAAGCCTACCTCAGGTCAGGGGTCAGGGTTAGCTGTATGAAGCCTACCTCAGGTCAGGGGTCAGGGTTAGCTGTAGGGTCAGAAGCCTACCTCAGGTCAGGGGTCAGGGTTAGCTGTATGAAGCCTACCTCAGGTCAGGGGTCAGGGTTAGCTGTATGAAGCCTACCTCAGGTCAGGGGTCAGGGTTAGCTGTATGAAGCCTACCTCAGGTCAGGGGTCAGGGTTAGCTGTATGAAGCCTACCTCAGGTCAGGGGTCAGGGTTAGCTGTATGAAGCCTACCTCAGGTCAGGGGTCAGGTTAGCTGTATGAAGCGTACCTCAGGTCAGGGGTCAGGGTTAGTTGTATGAAGCCTACCTCAGGTCAGGGGTCAGGGTTAGCTGTATGACGCCTACCTCAGGTCAGGGGTCAGGGTTAGCTGTATGACGCCTACCTCAGGTCAGGGGTCAGGGTTAGCTGTATGAAGCCTACCTCAGGTCAGGGGTCAGGGTCAGGGTTAGCTGTATGAAGCCTACCTCAGGTCAGGGGTCAGGGTTAGCTGTATGACGCCTACCTGAGGTCAGGGGTCAGGGTTAGCTGTATGAAGCCGACCTCAGGTCAGGGGTCAGGGTTAGCTGTATGAAGCATACCTCAGGTCAGGGGTCAGGGTTAGCTGTATGAAGCCTACCTCAGGTCAGGGGTCAGGGGGTCAGGTTAGCTGTATGACGCCTACCTCAGGTCAGGGTCAGGGGTCAGAGTTAGCTGTATGACGCCTACCTCAGGTCAGGGGTCAGGGTTAGCTGTATGAAGCCTACCTCAGGTCAGGGGTCAGGGTTAGCTGTATGACGCCTACCTCAGGTCAGGGGTCAGGGTTAGCTGTATGAAGCCTACCTCAGGTCAGGGGTCAGGGTTAGCTGTATGAAGCCTACCTCAGGTCAGGGGTCAGGGTTAGCTGTATGAAGCCTACCTCAGGTCAGGGGTCAGGGGTCAGGGTTAGCTGTATGACGCCTACCTCAGGTCAGGGGTCAGGGTTAGCTGTATGAAGCCTACCTCAGGTCAGGGGTCAGTGTTAGCTATATGACGCCTACCTCAGGTCAGGGGTCAGGGTTAGCTGTATGACGCCTACCTCAGGTCAGGGGTCAGGGTTAGCTGTATGAAGCCTACCTCAGGTCAGGGGTCAGAGTTAGCTGTATGACGCCTACCTCAGGTCAGGGGTCAGGGTTAGCTGTGTGACGCCTACCTCAGGTCAGGGGTCAGGGTTAGCTGTATGAAGCCTACCTCAGGTCAGGGGTCAGGGTTAGCTGTATGAAGCCTACCTCAGGTCAGGGGTCAGGGTTAGCTGTATGACGCCTACCTCAGGTCAGGGGTCAGGGTTAGCTGTATGAAGCCGACCTCAGGTCAGGGGTCAGGGTTAGCTGTATGAAGCATACCTCAGGTCAGGGGTCAGGGTTAGCTGTATGAAGCCTACCTCAGGTCAGGGGTCAGGGTTAGCTGTATGACGCCTACCTCAGGTCAGGGGTCAGGGGTCAGGGTTAGCTGTATGACGCCTACCTCAGGTCAGGGGTCAGGGTTAGCTGTATGAAGCCTACCTCAGGTCAGGGGTCAGGGTTAGCTGTATGACGCCTACCTCAGGTCAGGGGTCAGGGTTAGCTGTATGACGCCTACCTCAGGTCAGGGGTCAGGGTTAGCTGTATGAAGCCTACCTCAGGTCAGGGGTCAGGGTTAGCTGTATGAAGCCTACCTCAGGTCAGGGGTCAGGGTTAGCTGTATGAAGCCTACCTCAGGTCAGGGGTCAGGGGTCAGGGTTAGCTGTATGACGCCTACCTCAGGTCAGGGGTCAGGGTTAGCTGTATGAAGCCTACCTCAGGTCAGGGGTCAGGGTTAGCTGTATGACGCCTACCTCAGGTCAGGCGTCAGGGTTAGCTGTATGACGCCTACCTCAGGTCAGGGGTCAGGGTTAGCTGTATGAAGCCTACCTCAGGTCAGGGGTCAGGGTTAGCTGTATGACGCCTACCTCAGGTCAGGGGTCAGGGGTCAGGGTTAGCTGTATGACGCCTACCTCAGGTCAGGGGTCAGGGTTAGCTGTATGAAGCCTACCTCAGGTCAGGGGTCAGGGTTAGCTGTATGAAGCCTACCTCAGGTCAGGGGTCAGGGTTAGCTGTATGAAGCCTACCTCAGGTCAGGGGTCAGGGTTAGCTGTATGAAGCCTACCTCAGGTCAGGGGTCAGGGTTAGCTGTATGACGCCTACCTCAGGTCAGGGGTCAGGGTTAGCTGTATGACGCCTACCTCAGGTCAGGGTTAGCTGTATGAAGCCTACCTCAGGTCAGGGGTCAGAGTTAGCTGTATGAAGCCTACCTCAGGTCAGGGGTCAGGGTTAGCTGTATGACGCCTACCTCAGGTCAGGGGTCAGGGTTAGCTGTATGAAGCCTACCTCAGGTCAGGGGTCAGGGTTAGCTGTATGACGCCTACCTCAGGTCAGGGGTCAGGGTTAGCTGTATGAAGCCTACCTCAGGTCAGGGGTCAGGGTTAGCTGTATGACGCCTACCTCAGGTCAGGGGTCAGGGTTAGCTGTATGAAGCCTACCTCAGGTCAGGGGTCAGGGTTAGCTGTATGACGCCTACCTCAGGTCAGGGGTCAGGGTTAGCTGTATGACGCCTACCTCAGGTCAGGGGTCAGGGTTAGCTGTATGAAGCCTACCTCAGGTCAGGGGTCAGGGTTAGCTGTATGAAGCCTACCTCAGGTCAGGGGTCAGGGTTAGCTGTATGACGCCTACCTCAGGTCAGGTCAGGGGTCAGGGTTAGCTGTATGAAGCCTACCTCAGGTCAGGGGTCAGGGTTAGCTGTATGAAGCCTACCTCAGGTCAGGGGTCAGGGTTAGCTGTATGAAGCCTACCTCAGGTCAGGGGTCAGGGTTAGCTGTATGAAGCCTACCTCAGGTCAGGGGTCAGGGTTAGCTGTATGACGCCTACCTCAGGTCAGGGTCAGGGTTAGCTGTATGCCTACCTCAGGTCAGGGGTCAGGGTTAGCTGTATGACGCCTACCTCAGGTCAGGGGTCAGGGTTAGCTGTATGAAGCCTACCTCAGGTCAGGGGTCAGGGTTAGCTGTATGAAGCCTACCTCAGGTCAGGGGTCAGGGTTAGCTGTATGAAGCCTACCTCAGGTCAGGGGTCAGGGTTAGCTGTATGACGCCTACCTCAGGTCAGGGGTCAGGGGTCAGGGTTAGCTGTATGAAGCCTACCTCAGGTCAGGGGTCAGGGTTAACTGTATGAAGCCTACCTCAGGTCAGGGGTCAGGGTTAGCTGTATGAAGCCTACCTCAGGTCAGGGGTCAGGGTTATCTGTATGAAGCCTACCTCAGGTCAGGGGTCAGAGTTAGCTGTATGACGCCTACCTCAGGTCAGGAGTCAGGGTTAGCTGTATGAAGCCTACCTCAGGTCAGGGTTAGCTGTATGACGCCTACCTCAGGTCAGGGGTCAGGGTTAGCTGTATGACGCCTACCTCAGGTCAGGGGTCAGGGGTCAGGGTTAGCTGTATGACGCCTACCTCAGGTCAGGGGTCAGGGGTCAGGGTTAGCTGTATGACGCCTACCTCAGGTCAGGGGTCAGGGTTAGCTGTATGACGCCTACCTCAGGTCAGGGGTCAGGGTTAGCTGTATGACGCCTACCTCAGGTCAGGGGTCAGGGTTAGCTGTATGAAGCCTACCTCAGGTCAGGGGTCAGGGTTAGCTGTATGAAGCCTACCTCAGGTCAGGGGTCAGGGTTAGCTGTATGAAGCCTACCTCAGGTCAGGGCTGTCAGGGTCAGGGGTCAGGGGTCAGGGTTAGCTGTATGAAGCCTACCTCAGGTAGGTCTGTGGTTCTTGCTGTGATGCGTGGCATGTTGTCCAGCCAGGCCTTGCGTAGCTCGGGCGTGGAGGCGTAGGACTTGGTCAGACTGCTGCAGGTCAACTAACATCTCCGGGTCGTCCTCATGCTCCTTCATGACATCAGAACCATACGGATCTGCTTTTTCAGGTCTGTCACAACACCCGGGAACACAGTGTGCTGCAGACAGGGAGAGACGGATAGGGTTTAATCTTGTCCATAAACCGGGAACACCGTGTGCTGGAGAGCGAGGGAGCGAGAGAGCAGAGAGCTGCCCAGAGCTGACAAACACTGGTGCTGCAGTAGTTTATGTGTCGGGGGGCTGGGGTCAGTTTGTTATATCTGGAGTACTTCTAGTCAGCTCCTAACCCCTCCTGTCTCAGCCTCCAGTATTTATGCTGCAGTAGTTTATGTGTCGGGGGGCTGGGGTCAGTTTGTTATATCTGGAGTACTTCTCCTGTCCTATTCGGTGTCCTGTGTGAATCTAAGTGTGCGTTCTCTAATTCTCTCTTTCTCTCTTTCTTTCTCTCTCTCGGAGGACCTGAGCCCTAGGACCATGTCCCAGGACTACCTGACATGATGACTCCTTGCTGTCCCCAGTCCACCTGACTGTGCTGCTGCTCCAGTTTCAACTGGCCTGGGCCCTAGGACCATGTCCCAGGACTACCTGACATGATGACTCCTTGCTGTCCCCAGTCCACCTGGCCATGCTGCTGCTCCAGTTTCAACTGGCCTGGGCCCTAGGACCATGTCCCAGGACTACCTGACATGATGACTCCTTGCTGTCCCCAGTCCACCTGACTGTGCTGCTGCTCCAGTTTCAACTGTTCTGCCTTATTATTATTCAACCATGCTGGTCATCTATGAACATTTGAACATCTTGGCCATGTTCTGTTATAATCTCCACCCGGCACAGCCAGAAGAGGACTGGCCACCCCTCATAGCCTGGTTCCTCTCTTGGTTTCTTCCTAGGTTTTGGCCTTTCTAGGGAGTTTTTCCTAGCCACCGTGCTTCTACACCTGCATTGCTTGCTGTTTGGGGTTTTAGACTGGGTTTCTGTACAGCACTTTGAGATATCAGCTGATGTAAGAAGGGCTATATAAATACATTTGATTTGATTTGATTTGATTTGAGAGGGAAGAGTACATGACAGATCAGAGGTCAGCTGGGTCAGGAGGAACAGACAGGTTAGTACATGACAGATCAGAGGTCAGCTGGGTCAGGAGGAACAGACAGGTTAGTACGTGACAGATCAGAGGTCAGCTGGGTCAGGAGGAGAAACAGACAGGTTAGTACATGACAGATCAGAGGTCAGCTGGGTCAGGAGGAACAGACAGGTTAGTACATGACAGATCAGAGGTCAGGAGGAGAATCAGACAGTTTAGTACATGACAGATCAGAGGTCAGCTGGGTCAGGAGGAGAAACAGACAGGTTAGTACATGACAGATCAGAGGTCAGCTGGGTCAGGAGGAGGAACAGACAGGTTAGTACATGACAGATCAGAGGTCAGCTGGGTCAGGAGGAGGAACAGACAGGTTAGTACATGACAGATCAGAGGTCAGCTGGGTCAGGAGGAGAAACAGACAGGTTAGGGGTCAGGAGGAGAAACAGACAGGTTAGTACATGACAGATCAGAGGTCAGCTGGGTCAGGAGGAGGAACAGACAGGTTAGTACATGACAGATCAGAGGTCAGCTGGGTCAGGAGGAGAAACAGACAGGTTAGTACATGACAGATCAGAGGTCAGCTGGGTCAGGAGGAACAGACAGGTTAGTACATGACAGATCAGAGGTCAGCTGGGTCAGGAGGAGAAACAGACAGGTTAGTACATGACAGATCAAAGGTCAGCTGGGTCAGGAGGAACAGACAGGTTAGTACATGACAGATCAGAGGTCAGCTGGGTCAGGAGGAGAAACAGACAGGTTAGTACATGACAGATCAGAGGTCAGCTGGGTCAGGAGGAGGAACAGACAGGTTAGTACATGACAGCTCAGAGGTCAGCTGGGTCAGGAGGAACAGACAGGTTAGTACATGACAGATCAGAGGTCAGCTGGGTCAGGAGAAACAGACAGGTTAGTACATGACAGATCAGAGGTCAGCTGGGTCAGGAGGAGAAACAGACAGGTTAGTACATGACAGATCAGAGGTCAGGAGGAGAAACAGACAGGTTAGTACATGACAGATCAGAGGTCAGCTGGGTCAGGAGGAGAAACAGACAGGTTAGTACATGACAGATCAGAGGTCAGCTGGGTCAGGAGGAACAGACAGGTTAGTACATGACAGATCAGAGGTCAGCTGGGTCAGGAGGAGAAACAGACAGGTTAGTACATGACAGATCAGAGGTCAGCTGGGTCAGGAGGAGGAACAGACAGGTTAGTACATGACAGATCAGAGGTCAGCTGGGTCAGGAGGAACAGACAGGTTAGTACATGACAGATCAGAGGTCAGCTGGGTCAGGAGGAGAAACAGACAGGTTAGTACATGACAGATCAAAGGTCAGCTGGGTCAGGAGGAACAGACAGGTTAGTATGTGACAGATCAGAGGTCAGCTGGGTCAGGAGGAGAAACAGACAGGTTAGTACATGACAGATCAGAGGTCAGCTGGGTCAGGAGGAGAAACAGACAGGTTAGTACATGACAGATCAGAGGTCAGCTGGGTCAGGAGGAGGAACAGACAGGTTAGTACATGACAGATCAGAGGTCAGCTGGGTCAGGAGGAGAAACAGACAGGTTAGTACATGACAGATCAGAGGTCAGCTGGGTCAGGAGGAACAGACAGGTTAGTACATGACAGATCAGAGGTCAGCTGGGTCAGGAGGAACAGACAGGTTAGTACATGACAGATCAGAGGTCAGCTGGGTCAGGAGGAGAAACAGACAGGTTAGTACATGACAGATCAGAGGTCAGCTGGGTCAGGAGGAAAACAGACAGGTTAGTACATGACAGATCAGAGGTCAGCTGGGTCAGGAGGAGAAACAGACAGGTTAGTACATGACAGATCAGAGGTCAGCTGGGTCAGGAGGAGAAACAGACAGGTTAGTACATGACAGATCAGAGGTCAGCTGGGTCAGGAGGAGGAACAGACAGGTTAGTACATGACAGATCAGAGGTCAGCTGGGTCAGGAGGAGGAACAGACAGGTTAGTACATGACAGATCAGAGGTCAGCTGGGTCAGGAGGAAAACAGACAGGTTAGTACATGACAGATCAGAGGTCAGCTGGGTCAGGAGGAGAAACAGACAGGTTAGTACATGACAGATCAGAGGTCAGCTGGGTCAGGAGGAGAAACAGACAGGTTAGTACATGACAGATCAGAGGTCAGCTGGGTCAGGAGGAGAAACAGACAGGTTAGTACATGACAGATCAGAGGTCAGCTGGGTCAGGAGGAGAAACAGACAGGTTAGTACATGACAGATCAGAGGTCAGCTGGGTCAGGAGGAGGAACAGACAGGTTAGTACATGACAGATCAGAGGTCAGCTGGGTCAGGAGGAGAAACAGACAGGTTAGTACATGACAGATCAGAGGTCAGCTGGGTCAGGAGGAACAGACAGGTTAGTACATGACAGATCAGAGGTCAGCTGGGTCAGGAGGAGAAACAGACAGGTTAGTACATGACAGATCAAAGGTCAGCTGGGTCAGGAGGAACAGACAGGTTAGTACATGACAGATCAGAGGTCAGCTGGGTCAGGAGGAGAAACAGACAGGTTAGTACATGACAGATCAGAGGTCAGCTGGGTCAGGAGGAGGAACAGACAGGTTAGTACATGACAGATCAGAGGCTGGGTCAGGAGGAGAAACAGACAGGTTAGTACATGACAGATCAGAGGTCAGCTGGGTCAGGAGGAGAAACAGACAGGTTAGTACATGACAGATCAGAGGTCAGGAGGAGAAACAGACAGGTTAGTACATGACAGATCAGAGGTCAGCTGGGTCAGGAGGAGAAACAGACAGGTTAGTACATGACAGATCAGAGGTCAGCTGGGTCAGGAGGAGGAACAGACAGGTTAGTACATGACAGATCAGAGGTCAGCTGGGTCAGGAGGAGAAACAGACAGGTTAGTACATGACAGATCAGAGGTCAGCTGGGTCAGGAGGAGGAACAGACAGGTTAGTACATGACAGATCAGAGGTCAGCTGGGTCAGGAGGAGGAACAGACAGGTTAGTACATGACAGATCAGAGGTCAGCTGGGTCAGGAGGAGAAACAGACAGGTTAGTACATGACAGATCAGAGGTCAGCTGGGTCAGGAGGAACAGACAGGTTAGTACATGACAGATCAGAGGTCAGCTGGGTCAGGAGGAGAAACAGACAGGTTAGTACATGACAGATCAGATGTCAGCTGGGTCAGGAGGAGGAACAGACAGGTTAGTACATGACAGATCAGAGGTCAGCTGGGTCAGGAGGAGAAACAGACAGGTTAGTACATGACAGATCAGAGGTCAGCTGGGTCAGGAGGAACAGACAGGTTAGTACATGACAGATCAGAGGTCAGCTGGGTCAGGAGGAGAAACAGACAGGTTAGTACATGACAGATCAAAGGTCAGCTGGGTCAGGAGGAACAGACAGGTTAGTACATGACAGATCAGAGGTCAGCTGGGTCAGGAGGAGAAACAGACAGGTTAGTACATGACAGATCAGAGGTCAGCTGGGTCAGGAGGAGAAACAGACAGGTTAGTACATGACAGATCAGAGGTCAGCTGGGTCAGGAGGAGAAACAGACAGGTTAGTACATGACAGATCAGAGGTCAGCTGGGTCAGGAGGAAAACAGACAGGTTAGTACATGACAGATCAGAGGTCAGCTGGGTCAGGAGGAGAAACAGACAGGTTAGTACATGACAGATCAGAGGTCAGCTGGGTCAGGAGGAGGAACAGACAGGTTAGTACATGACAGATCAGAGGTCAGCTGGGTCAGGAGGAACAGACAGGTTAGTACATGACAGATCAGAGGTCAGCTGGGTCAGGAGGAGAAACAGACAGGTTAGTACATGACAGATCAAAGGTCAGCTGGGTCAGGAGGAACAGACAGGTTAGTATGTGACAGATCAGAGGTCAGCTGGGTCAGGAGGAGAAACAGACAGGTTAGTACATGACAGATCAGAGGTCAGCTGGGTCAGGAGGAGAAACAGACAGGTTAGTACATGACAGATCAGAGGTCAGCTGGGTCAGGAGGAGGAACAGACAGGTTAGTACGTGGCAGATCAGAGGTCAGCTGGGTCTTGGGAGACAGGAGCAGGTCTGAGATCAGATCAAGAGAGGGGTAACTCTGAGCTAAAACAACACATTCTCTGAGTACGCTGCAGAACAGACACACTACCCTGAGTACGCTGCAGAACAGACACACTACCCTGAGTACGCTGCAGAACAGACACACTACCCTGAGTACGCTGCAGAACAGACACACTACCCTGAGTACGCTGCAGAACAGACACACTACCCTGAGTACGCTGCAGAACAGACACACTACCCTGAGTACGCTGCAGAACAGACACACTACCTTGAGTACGCTGCAGAACACAGACACACTACCCTGAGTACACTGCAGAACACAAACACACTACCCTGAGTACGCTGCAGAACAGACACACTACCCTGAGTACGCTGCAGAACAGACACACTACCCTGAGTACGCTGCAGAACAGACACACTACCTTGAGTACGCTGCAGAACACAGACACACTACCCTGAGTACACTGCAGAACACAGACACACTACCCTGAGTACGCTGCAGAACACAGACACACTACCTTGAGTACGCTGCAGAACACAGACACACTACCCTGAGTACACTGCAGAACACAGACACACTACCCTGAGTACGCTGCAGAACAGACACACTACCCTGAGTACGCTGCAGAACAGACACACTACCCTGAGTACGCTGCAGAACAGACACACTACCCTGAGTACGATGCAGAACAGACACACTACCCTGAGTACGCTGCAGAACAGACACACTACCCTGAGTACGCTGCAGAACAGACATCACTTCTCTGAGGTGTGTGAGGGGCCTCATCTCATTTCAGTCTCTTGGAGGACCCACTCTCCCCAGGAAGACCCTCCCCAGCGACTATACTTTAATGTATAAGGTAATACAAACCTACCACAGTACTTACAGTAAGTTGCAGTCTTTCTCCAATGTATATATAATTACATAGTCTCTCGTTTTTTTTTTTTGGGGGGGGGGGGGGGGTTCATTAGGAGAGTTGTAGATTAAAAGCCATGAAAAAGGCACCTCAAGTACAAAGACATACTTTGCTTTACAGAGCATTTGAAAGTATTCAGACCCCTTGACTTTTTTCCACATTTTGTTTTACGTGAAGCATTTTTTTTATCAATAAAAAAAAAACATGTTTTACAGACAGAGGAAGTCAAATAGCTGGCAGAGGTGTCCACAACCAGCCCATTGAACGACTGTGGCGGGACTTTGGTCTACAACTACTAGACTGCTTTCCAGCACTCGATTCATTTGTTGGTTTAAATTTTTTTTTTTTTTTAACCTTTATTTAACTAGGCAAGTCAGTTAAGAACATATTCTTATTTTCAATGACGGCCTGGGAACAGTGGGTTAACTGCCTGTTCAGGGGCAGAACGACAGATTTGTACCTTGTCAGCTCGGGGGTTTGAACTCGCAACCTTCCAGTTACTAGTCCAACGCTCTAACCACTAGGCTACCCTGCCGCCCCAGGTTGTAGACAATGAGACCCACATGGTGTGTCTCCACCACATCATGATCCCTCACATCAATGAGACCCACATGGCGATTCTCCTCCACCTCACGATCCCTCACATCCCAGAAAATGATGTCATGGCTTTAGAAGCTTCTGATAGGCTAATTGACATCACTTGAGTCAATTGGAGGTGTACATGTGGATGTATTTCAAGGCCTACCTTCAAACTCAGTGCCTCTTTGCTTGACATCATGGGAAAATCAAAAGAAATCAGCCAAGACCTCAGAAAACAAATTGTAGACCTCCATGAGTCTGGTTCATCCTTGGGAGCAATTTCCAAACGCCTGAAGGTACCACGTTCACCTGTACAAACAATAGTACGCAAGTATAAACACCATAGGACCACGCAGCCGTCATACCGCTCAGGAAGGAGACGTGTTCTGTCTCCTAGAGATTAACGTACTTTGGTGTGAAAAGTGCAAATCAATCCCAGAACAACAGCAAAGGACCTTGTGAAGATGCTGGAGGAAACAGGTACAAAAGTGTCTATATCCACAGTAAAAATGAGTCCTATATCGACATAACCTGAAAGGCCACTCAGCAAGGAAGAAAACAGCCAGACTACGGTTTGCAACTGCACATGGGGACAAAGATGGTACTTTTTGGAGAAAAGTTCTCTGGTCTGACGAAATAAAAATGGAGCTGTTTGGCCATAATGACCATCGTTATGTTTGGAGGAAAAAGGGGGAGGCTTGCAAGCTGAAGAACACCATCCCGACCGTGAAGCACAGGGGTGGCAGCATCGTGTTGTGGGGGTGCTTTTCTGCAGGAGGGACTGGTGCACTTCACAAAATAGATGGCATCATGAGGCAGGAAAAATATGTGGATATATTGAAGTAACATCTCAAAACATCAGTCAGGAAGTTAAAGCTTGGTCACAAATGGGTCTTCCAAATGGACAATGACCCCAAGCATTCTTCCAAAGTTGTGGCAAAATGGCTTTAGGACATCAAAGTCAAAGTATTGGAGTGGCCATCACAAAGCCCTGACTTCAATCCTATAGAAAACAGAACTGAAAAAGCGTGTGCGAGCAAGGAGGCCTACAAACCTGACTCAGTTACACCAGCTCTGTCAGGAGGGATGGGCCAAAATTCACCCAACTTATTGTGGGAAGCTTGTGGAAGGCTACCCGAAACGTTTGACCCAAGTTAAACAATTTAAAGGCAACGCTACCAAATACTAATTGAGTGTATGTAAACTTCTGACCCACTGGGAATGTGATGAAAGAAATAAAAGCTGAAATAAATCAATCAATTCTCTCTACTATTATTCTGACATTTCACATTCTTAAAATAAAGTGGTGATCCTAACTGACCTAAAACAGGAAATTTTTACTAGGATTAAATGTCAGGAATTGTGAAAAACTGAGTTTAAATGTATTTGGCTAAGGTGTATGTAACCTTCCAACTTCAACTGTATACATATTAAACATCAGGAGGAAACATCTGCAAAGTCAAACATAAGGATGCCACCTTCATTTGAATACCATGCCACCTTCATTTGAATACCATGCCACCTTAATTTGAATACCATGTCACCTTCATTTGAATACCATGTCACCTTCATTTGAATACCATGTCACCTTAATTTGAATACCATGTCACCTTCATTTGAATACCATGTCACCTTCATTTGAATACCATGTCACCTTCATTTGAATACCATGTCACCTTCATTTGAATACCATGCCACCTTAATTTGAATACCATGCCACCTTCATTTGAATACCATGTCACCTTCATTTGAATACCATGTCACCTTCATTTGAATACCATATCATCTTCATTTGAATACCATGTCACCTTCATTTGAATACCATGTCACCTTCATTTGAATACCATGTCACCTTCATTTGAATACCATGCCACCTTCATTTGAATACCATGTCACCTTCATTTGAATACCATGCCACCTTCATTTGAATACCATGCCACCTTCATTTGAATACCATGCCACCTTCATTTGAATACCATATCACCTTCATTTGAATACCATGCCACCTTCATTTGAATACCATGCCACCTTCATTTGAATACCATGCCACCTTCATTTGAATACCATGCCATCTTCATTTGCATACCATATCATCTTAATTTGAATACCATGCCACCTTAATTTGAATAACATTCAATCATTGCCTTTTTACTGTGTCACATATCAACGTTGCAGGCTACAGGTTTAAAGTTCATGTTTAACATGAAAATAATAGATTAGAGACCTAGGGATATTATTTCATTTGAGTATACCGTAGTGCTCCTGTTTTCTAAATAGATTGCGCCCATCCACTGTCTGTTGCCGTGGATCTCCGTGAAGCCAGTCCTCAAAGTACCCGTGTCCCGTGTATTATTACCGGGCGAAACCGTCCGGCACGCCCCCCTTTCACTTTGCCTACCCAGAGAACCTAAAAATGATAATCTGTCGAGTAAATGACCAGTTGTTCCATTGAATTAATGAGAACGGCCCATCCATCTATAACGTTACAACTATTCAACTCCTTTCTTAAACACTGGACCGTGATGGGAAATCAAAAGAAAACGCAGAAACAAGCCACTAGGAAAACGCGACTCATATGCCAATATTTTTTGGGGGGCATGTTGTTACATGAGTTGATGCACTGTGTTGCGGGTCTTTCATCAGACATGTTACCATCTTGTGGACACTTTATATATTTCAGTAGAAGTGTTTTCTGGACCTTGCTATCTGTAGAGCTATGTCCACAGGGTGGCGATAAAGTTCCACTACAGGTTCCAGCAGGAATGTATTGTTGTAGTTAGTCCTGTCTGCAGATAGGGAGCTTTCAGTTCTTCATCCACCCAAACAAATCCAACAACCTGATACTGGAGACACAACCAGGCGTTCCCCGGCCACACTGTCTGGTGGCCTGTCTGCAGATAGGGAGCCTCCATTTCTTCATCCAACAACCTCATACTGGGGACACAACCAGGCGTTCCCCCGCCACACTGTCTGGTGTCCTGTCTGTAGATAGGTGGCTTCCGTTTCTTCATCCAACAACCTGATACTGGAGACACAACCAGGCGTTCCCCCGCCGCCCTGTCTGCCGCACTGCCCGGTCAAGGCCAAATGCAACCGTGCCTGGGAGCAGCAGAAGAGACATCTATCCACCCCGACGGGACTAACCTATTTACTAACCCTGAATAGACCAAATAACCCTGAATGGATACGTTATTAAGACAAGGATCTATGCAATAGGCATAGTCAACATGGAATTTGTTTTGTTTTTGACGGACCTTTGTGAAACAACAAGCTAACGTCAGTTCGCTACCAAGGCGGCCTAACATTAGCAAAGGAGCTAGCTACAGTTAGGGGGGAGAAACACGGCAAAGTTGGACTTCTGTGGGCAAAAAAAAAAAAAAAGGCCGACGGGTTTATTCCCTAACAAGTTTATTTTAACATAGTTAACTACCTGTTAGTAACGCTAGCAGTGTATTGTTAATGTTTGTTAGGTAACTTAGCGTAGCTAACGTTGTGTCAAGTAGCTGTCTGTTAGCATGACAACCTGACCCCGTCTTCAATGTGTCGCTCCATACTGGACACTTCGGTTACGGTTATTGAACTGTACGTGAAAGAGACAGAAGTGTATAAAGACATACGTTAAGTTTCGGAAGAGCGGGAAGTTTCAAGTTAAATCAAATGTACAACAGAGTGAAGTCAATGTCGTTGCTGAAGCAAATCACGATGCTATTGTTCGTGACGGTCCTCCCTCCGGTCCCCGGTGAGTTAACAACACTATGAGATAATAACCTATTGGACCTGTTCTGTCTGTTCTGGATAGTTTAGTTAACTAGTACAACAGTCCTATCAGGCGAAGCTCGTCTATAGCTCGGATACAGTCAGTACACGGTGGTCCATATCAGGTATACTGGTCTAGCCAGCTACAGGTTGTTGACACCACATCATGTGATTGAACCAGATACTTTTGGTTTTCATTACTGGGAGTTACAGGACGGGTTGTGTTTTGATTCGGACAAATCGAGAATGAAGATAGTATCGCCAAGTTAAGGTTGGTGGAAAAGTATATATTCTAAAAATGTCCAGTTTCAGGTGGTGCATTTATTGGTTATAGAAACACACTAGTAGTCTACACTGTAGAGCTACAGGACCCCCCTGTGTTCTCCTCATGGGTTGGTTATAGAAACACACTAGGAGTCTACACTGTAGAGCTACAGGACCCCCTGTGTTCTCCTCATGGGTTGGTTATAGAAACATACTAGTAGTCTACACTGTAGAGCTACAGGGCCCCCTGTGTTCTCCTCATGGGTTGGTTATAGAAACATACTAGTAGTCTACACTGTAGAGCTACAGGACCCCCCTGTGTTCTCCTCATGGGTTGGTTATAGAAACACACTAGTAGTCTACACTGTAGAGCTACAGGACCCCCTGTGTTCTCCTCATGGGTTGGTTATAGAAACATACTAGTAGTCTACACTGTAGAGCTACAGGGCCCCCTGTGTTCTCCTCATGGGTTGGTTATAGAAACATACTAGTAGTCTACACTGTAGAGCTACAGGGCCCCCTGTGTTCTCCTCATGGGTTGGTTATAGAAACATACTAGTAGTCTACACTGTAGAGCTACAGGACCCCCTGTGTTCTCCTCATGGGTTGGTTATAGAAACATACTAGTAGTCTACACTGTAGAGCTACAGGACCCCCCTGTGTTCTCCTCATGGGTTGGTTATAGAAACACACTAGTAGTCTACACTGTAGAGCTACAGGACCCCCTGTGTTCTCCTCATGGGTTGGTTATAGAAACATACTAGGAGTCTACACTGTAGAGCTACAGGGCCCCCTGTGTTCTCCTCATGGGTTGGTTATAGAAACATACTAGTAGTCTACACTGTAGAGCTACAGGACCCCCTGTGTTCTCCTCATGGGTTGGTTATAGAAACACACTAGTAGTCTACACTGTAGAGCTACAGGGCCCCCTGTGTTCTCCTCATGGGTTGGTTATAGAAACATACTAGTAGTCTACACTGTAGAGCTACAGGACCCCCTGTGTTCTCCTCATGGGTTGGTTATAGAAACACACTAGGAGTCTACACTGTAGAGCTACAGGACCCCCTCCTCATGGGTTGGTTATAGAAACACACTAGTAGTCTACACTGTAGAGCTACAGGCCCCCTGTGTTCTCCTCATGGGTTGGTTATAGAAACATACTAGTAGTCTACACTGTAGAGCTACAGGACCCCCTGTGTTCTCCTCATGGGTTGGTTATAGAAACATACTAGGAGTCTACACTGTAGAGCTACAGGAACAAGTTGTACCTCCCTGCTCTAGACTTTGGGTTGATGCCTAGCTTCTGGAACACCTTGACAGATAAGAGAGGAAAGCTTCTGGAAAACCTTGAGAGATAAGAGAGAGAGAGAGAGCAGATGGGAGAGAGAGAGCAGATGGGAGAGAGAGAGAGCAGATGGGAGAGAGAGAGAGAGAGAGAGAGAGAGAGCAGATGGGGGAGAGAGAGAGAGAGAGAGCAGATGGGGGAGAGAGAGAGAGAGAGAGCAGATGGGGAGAGAGAGAGAGAGAGCAGATGGGAGAGAGAGAGAGAGAGAGCAGATGGGGAGAGAGAGAGAGAGCAGATGGGAGAGAGAGAGAGGGAGGGATGGGAGAGAGAGCAGATGGGAGAGAGAGCAGATGGGAGAGAGAGAGAGAGAGAGAGCAGATGGGAGAGAGAGCAGATGGGAGAGAGAGAGAGAGCAGATGGGAGAGAGAGAGATGGGAGAGATGGGAGAGAGAGCAGATGGGAGAGAGAGAGAGAGCAGATGGGGAGAGAGAGAGAGAGAGCAGATGGGGAGAGAGAGGGGAGAGAGAGCAGATGGGAGAGAGAGAGAGAGCAGATGGGAAAGGAGAGAGAGCAGATGGGGAGAGAGAGAGAGCAGATGGGAGAGAGAGAGAGAGAGCAGATGGGGGAGAGAGAGAGCAGATGGGAGAGAGAGAGAGCAGATGGGAAAGAGAGAGAGCAGATGGGAGAGAGAGAGAGAGCAGATGGGGAGAGAGAGAGAGAGCAGATGGGGAGAGAGAGAGAGCAGATGGGGGAGAGAGAGAGAGGGAGGATGGGGGAGAGAGAGAGAGCAGATGGGAGAGAGAGAGAGAGAGGATGGGGGAGAGAGAGAGCAGATGGGAGAGAGAGAGAGAGAGATGGGGGGATGGGAAAGAGAGAGAGAGGATGGGAAAGAGAGAGAGAGAGCAGATGGGAGAGAGAGAGAGAGAGGATGGGAAAGAGAGAGAGAGAGGATGGGAAAGAGAGAGAGAGAGGATGGGGAGGGAGAGAGAGAGGATGGGAAAGAGAGAGAGAGAGGATGGGAAAGAGAGAGAGAGAGGATGGGAAAGAGAGAGAGAGAGGATGGGAAAGAGAGAGAGAGCGGATGGGAAAGAGAGAGAGAGGATGGGAAAGAGAGAGAGAGGATGGGAAAGAGAGAGAGAGGGATGAGAGAGAGAGAGAGGATGGGAAAGAGAGAGAGAGAGGATGGGAAAGAGAGAGAGAGGATGGGAAAGAGAGAGAGAGAGGATGGGAAAGAGAGAGAGAGGATGGGAAAGAGAGAGAGAGAGGATGGGAAAGAGAGAGAGAGAGGATGGGGAGGGAGAGAGAGAGGATGGGAAAGAGAGAGAGAGAGGATGGGAGAGAGAGGATGGGAAAGAGAGAGAGAGCGGATGGGAAAGAGAGAGAGAGCGGATGGGAAAGAGAGAGAGAGAGGATGGGAAAGAGAGAGAGAGAGGATGGGAAAGAGAGAGAGAGGATGGGAAAGAGAGAGAGAGAGGATGGGAAAGAGAGAGAGAGGATGGGAAAGAGAGAGAGAGAGGATGGGAAAGAGAGAGAGAGAGGATGGGAAAGAGGGAGAAAGAGGGAGAGAGAGGATGGGATAGAGGGAGAGAGAGGATGGGATAGAGAGAGAGAGAGGATGGGGAAGTGAGAGAGAGAGAGGATGGGGAAGTGAGAGAGCGGATGGGGGAGTGAGAGAGAGAGGATGGGAAAGAGAGGGAGAGAGAGGATGGGAAAGAGAGAGAGAGCGGATGGGAAAGAGAGAGAGAGCGGATGGGAAAGAGAGAGAGAGCGGATGGGGGAGTGAGAGAGAGAGAGGATGGGAAAGAGCGGGAGAGAGAGGATGGGAAAGAGAGAGAGAGCGGATGGGAAAGAGAGAGAGAGAGGATGGGGGAGAGAGAAAGAGCGGATGGGAAAGCATCGAGAGAGGAAAGGAGAAATATAAAACTAGTTTAAGAATCCTCCCATTTCCTGTCCTGTAATTTAGCTGCTCTTTGATGGAACACTCTCAGAATATCTAGCTGTCTGTCTCCTCCCATTTCCTGTCCTGTAATTTAGCCTGCTCTTTGATGGAACACTCTCAGAATGTCTAGCTGTCTGTCTCCTCCCATTTCCTGTCCTGTAATTTAGCCTGCTCTTGATGGAACACTCTCAGAATGTCTAGCTGTCTGTCTCCTCCTATTTCCTGTCCTGT
The DNA here is from genome assembly GCF_034236695.1 of Oncorhynchus nerka. Classification (NCBI taxonomy): domain Eukaryota; kingdom Metazoa; phylum Chordata; class Actinopteri; order Salmoniformes; family Salmonidae; genus Oncorhynchus; species Oncorhynchus nerka. The sequence goes on along the minus strand of NW_027040386.1, from coordinate 246,196 downwards.
AATTTAGCCTGCTCTTTGATGGAACACTCTCAGAATGTCTAGCTGTCTGTCTCATCCCATTTCCTGTCCTGTAATTTAGCCTGCTCTTTGATGGAACACTCTCAGAATGTCTAGCTGTCTGTCTCCTCCCATTTCCTGTCCTGTAATTTAGCCTGCTCTTTGATGGAACACTCTCAGAATGTCTAGCTGTCTGTCTCCTCCCATTTCCTGTCCTGTAATTTAGCCTGCTCTTTGATGGAACACTCTCAGAATGTCTAGCTGTCTGTCTCCTCCCATTTCCTGTCCTGTAATTTAGCCTGCTCTTTGATGGAACACTCTCAGAATGTCTAGCTGTCTGTCTCCTCCCATTTCCTGTCCTGTAATTTAGCCTGCTCTTTGATGGAACACTCTCAGAATGTCTAGCTGTCTGTCTCCTCCCATTTCCTGTCCTGTAATTTAGCCTGCTCTTGATGGAACACTCTCAGAATGTCTAGCTGTCTGTCTCCTCCCATTTCCTGTCCTGTAATTTAGCCTGCTCTTTGATGGAACACTCTCAGAATGTCTAGCTGTCTGTCTCCTCCCATTTCCTGTCCTGTAATTTAGCCTGCTCTTGATGGAACACTCTCAGAATGTCTAGCTGTCTGTCTCCTCCCATTTCCTGTCCTGTAATTTAGCCTGCTCTTTGATGGAACACTCTCAGAATGTCTAGCTGTCTGTCTCCTCCCATTTCCTGTCCTGTAATTTAGCCTGCTCTTGATGGAACACTCTCAGAATGTCTAGCTGTCTGTCTCCTCCCATTTCCTGTCCTGTAATTTAGCTGCTCTTTGATGAAGCCTGGGAGGATGGCAGCAGAGGGGGTGTGTGTGTGTGTGTGTGTGTGTGTGTATGTGTGTGTGTGTGCATGTGGGTATGTGTGTGTGTGCATTGCACTGATTTGCCTATAACTATGTATACCGAACAGTACATTACCTTAAAGGGCCTGTCCTCCAGGGCCACCCATTATCTTGTTCTGCAGGTTTTACACTACAATACCCTGACTGTCTACACTACCCTGTCTGTCTACACTACAATACCCTGTCTGTCTACACTACCGTACCCTGTCTGTCTACACTACAATACCCTGTCTGTCTACACTACCCTGTCTGTCTACACTACAATACCCTGTCTGTCTACACTACCGTACCCTGTCTGTCTACACTACACTACCCTGTCTGTCTACACTACCGTACCCTGTCTGTCTACACTACCGTACCCTGTCTGTCTACACTACAATACCCTGTCTGTCTACACTACCGTACCCTGTCTGTCTACACTACAATACCCTGTCTGTCTACACTACCCTGTCTGTCTACACTACAATACCCTGTCTGTCTACACTACCGTACCCTGTCTGTCTACACTACACTACCCTGTCTGTCTACACTACCGTACCCTGTCTGTCTTCTACACTACCGTACCCTGTCTGTCTACACTACCGTACCCTGTCTGTCTACACTACCGTACCCTGTCTGTCTACACTACAATACCCTGTCTGTCTACACTACCCTGTCTGTCTACACTACAATACCCTGTCTGTCTACACTACCGTACCCTGTCTGTCTACACTACACTACCCTGTCTGTCTACACTACCGTACCCTGTCTGTCTACACTACCGTACCCTGTCTGTCTACACTACCGTACCCTGTCTGTCTACACTACCGTACCCTGTCTGTCTACACTACCGTACCCTGTCTGTCTACACTACCGTACCCTGTCTGTCTACACTACCGTACCCTGTCTGTCTACACTACCGTACCCTGTCTGTCTACACTACCGTACCCTGTCTGTCTACACTACCGTACCCTGTCTGTCTACACTACCGTACCCTGTCTGTCTACACTACCCTGTCTGTCTATACTACCGTACCCTGTCTGTCTACACTACCCTGTCTGTCTACAATACCCTGTCTGTCTATCTACACTACCCTGACTGTCTACACCACCGTACCCTGTCTGTCTACACTACCGTACCCTGTCTGTCTACACTACAGTACCCTGTCTGTCTACACTACCGTACCCTGTCTGTCTACACTACCGTACCCTGTCTGTCTACACTACCCTGTCTGTCTACACTACCCTGTCTGTCTACACTACCGTACCCTGTCTGTCTACACTACCGTACCCTGTCTGTCTAAACTACCGTACCCTGTCTGTCTACACTACAGTACCCTGTCTGTCTACACCACCGTACCCTGTCTGTCTACACTACCGTACCCTGTCTGTCTACACTACCGTACCCTGTCTGTCTACACTACCGTACCCTGTCTGTCTACACTACCGTACCCTGTCTGTCTAAACTACCGTACCCTGTCTGTCTAAACTACAGTACCCTGTCTGTCTACAATACCCTGTCTGTCTATCTACACTACCCTGTCTGTCTACAATACCCTGTCTGTCTATCTACACTACCCTGTCTGTCTACACTACCGTACCCTGTCTGTCTACACTACCGTACCCTGTCTGTCTACACTACCCTGTCTGTCTACACTACCGTACCCTGTCTGTCTACACTACCGTACCCTGTCTGTCTACACTACCGTACCCTGTCTGTCTACACTACCGTACCCTGTCTGTCTACACTACCCTGTCTGTCTACACTACCGTACCCTGTCTGTCTACACTACCCTGTCTGTCTACACTACCGTACCCTGTCTGTCTACACTACCCTGTCTGTCTCCACTGTCCTACCCTGTCCCCCTAGTCTGTTATAATAGGTATTCTGTCTCCACTGTCCCCCTAGTCTGTTATAATAGGTATTCTGTCTCCACTGTCCTACCCTGTCCCCCTAGTCTGTTATAATAGGTATTCTGTCTCCACTGTCCTACCCTGTCCCCCTAGTCTGTTATAATAGGTATTCTGTCTCCACTGTCCTCCTAGTCTGTTATCATACATATTCTGTCTAGCTTCATGGTCTAGTAGTAAAATTAGCCTGACTGGAAATCAATTGAAATGGTAACCATTTTTTTAGAGGCCTGGAAGACAGCTACTCACTCAGCAGGTTACACGAGGAAGAATTACTCGGAGAGAGAGCGAGAGGGACAGACAGAGTGGGAGAGAAAGAGAGAGATGGAGAAAGCTGAGCTGTGATTGGTAGAGTCAACATTCCAGCAGCTCATCTCACTTCATAACTGTGATTTGCAGTAAGAGAATGTTAATGACTCTCCTTCAGCCAGGCTGAGGAACGAGAGCCATCTGGCCCAACTAGAACCTAATGACTCCTTCAGCCAGGCTGAGGAACTCTCTGGCTTCAGCCAGGCTGAGGAACGAGAGCCCATCTGGCCCTCCTTCAGCCAGGCTGAGAACCCCATAATAACTCTCCTTCAGCCAGGCTGAGGAACGAGAGCCCATCTGGCCCAACTAGAACCTAATAACTCTCCTTCAGCCAGGCTGAGGAACGAGAGCCCATCTGGCCCAACTAGAACCTAATAACTCTCCTTCAGCCAGGCTGAGGAACGAGAGCCTCCTTCAGCCAGGCTGAGGAACGAGAGCCCATCTGGCCCAACTAGAACCTAATACTCTCCTTCAGCCAGGCTGAGGAACGAGGCCCAACTAGAACCTAATAACTCCTTCAGAACTAATGACTCTCCTTCAGCCAGGCTGAGGAACGAGAGCCCATCTGGCCCAATAATAACTCCTTCAGCCAGGCTGAGGAACTGCCCATCTGGCCCAACTAGAACCTACTGCCAGGCTGAGATAGACCTGGCCCAACTAGAACCTAATACTGATTCAGCCAGGCTGAGGACCTGCCATCTGGCCCATAGAACCTAATAGACTCTCCTTCAGCCAGGCTGAGAGATAGATAGACCCTTCAGCCATACTGATAGATAGACCTCTGGCCTAACTGATAGATAGACTCTCCTTCAGCCAGGCTGATAGATAGACCCAATTGGTGCTGCCTATACTGATAGATAGACCTGCCTATACTGATAGATGAGACCTGCCTATACTGATAGATACTGATAGATAGACCTGCCTATACTGATAGATAGACCTGCCTATACTGATAGATAGACCTGCCTATACTGATAGATAGACCTGCCTATACTGATAGATAGACCTGCCTATACTGATAGATAGACCTGCCTATACTGATAGATAGACCTGCCTATACTGATAGATAGACCTGCCTATACTGATAGATAGACCTGCCTACTGATAGATAGACCTGCCTATACTGATAGATAGACCTGCCTATACTGATAGATAGACCTGCCTATACTGATAGATATACCTGCCTATACTGATAGATAGACCTGCCTATACTGATAGATAGACCTGCCTATACTGATAGATAGACCTGCCTATACTGATAGATATACCTGCCTATACTGATAGATAGATAGACCTGCCTATACTGATAGATAGACCTGCCCATACTGATAGATAGACCTGCCCATACTGATAGATAGACCTGCCTATACTGATAGATAGACCTGCCTATACTGATAGATATACCTGCCTATACTGATAGATAGTGTTCAGTTCTGACAGTCTGCCTGGTAGCCGACCTGCCTATACTGATATTTCTTGGCTTGCAATGTCTCCCAACTTCAGTAAAGCAGGTCATGTCATCAATGAATAGGCTTGGATTTAGAGATGAGTGAGATGCAACACTTGAAGAACACACAGTGTCTGTTCATACCATGGTAGTCAGGGCACCAAAAGAGCAGACAAGTGGAGCATCTTAGTTGTTGCACGAATTGACCCACCATGCTATTTACTTTCTGCATCTAATTATCTTTGTTTTGTTTTTTTGGTTGGGGATTTTTCTTTAAAGTTAAGGATCCCAATTTTCCATAGAAAAATGTAACTCTGAGGCTCAGTCTGGTTTAGGTCCACACTGGCTCTAATCAGGAGGATTATCATGTCTGCAGGCCAGCCTTAACCCAGACAGACCCGAGAGAGCAGAGGGCCAGATGCAGAGGGACAGATTAGACACCCCCAGCCCTGCTTCAATAAAATCCATCACCTCCCCCTCTTTCCGACCATTATGCCCCTCTCCCCGACCATTATGCCCCTCTCCCCGACCATTATGCCCCTCTCCCTGACCATTATGCCCCTCTCCTGACCATTATGCCCCTCTCCCCGACCATTATGCCCCTCTCCCCCACCATTATGCCCTCCCTGACCATTATGCCCCTCTCCCCCACCATTATGCCCCTCTCCCTCTCCCCCACCATTATGCCCCTCTCCCTGACCATTATGCCCCTCTCCCCTCTCCCCTCCCCACCATTATGCCCCTCTCCCTGACCATTATGCCCTCTCCTGACCATTATGCCCCTCCCCCACCATTATGCCCCTCTCCTGACCATTATGCCCCTCTCCCTCTCCCCACCATTATGCCCCTCTCCCTGACCATTATGCCCCTCTCTCCCTACCATTATGCCCCTCTCCCTGACCATTATGCCCCCTCTCCCTGACCATTATGCCCCTCTCCCCTCTCCCCCACCATTATGCCCCTCTCCCCTCTCCCCCACCATTATGCCCCTCTCCCCCACCATTATGCCCCTCTCCCCTCTCCCCCACCATTATGCCCCTCTCCCCCACCATTATGCCCCTCTCCCCTCTCCCCCACCATTATGCCCCTCTCCCCCACCATTATGCCCCTCTCCCTCTCCCCCACCATTATGCCCCTCTCCCCCCACCATTATGCCCCTCCCTCCATTATGCCCCACCATTATGCCCCTCTCCCCCACCATTATGCCCCTCTCCCCCACCATTATGCCCCTCTCCCTCCCCCACCATTATGCCCCTCTCCCCCACCATTATGCCCCTCTCTCCCCTCTCCCCCACCATTATGCCCCTCTCCCTGACCATTATGCCCCTCTCCCTGACCATTATGCCCCTCTCCTGACCATTATGCCCCTCCCCCACCATTATGCCCCTCTTCCCTGACCATTATGCCCCTCTCCCCCCACCATTATGCCCCTCTCCCCCCCCACCATTATGCCCCTCTCCCCACCATTATGCCCCTCTCCCCGACCATTATGCCCCTCTCCCTGACCATTATGCCCCTCTCCCCACCATTATGCCCCTCTCCCCCCCGACCATTATGCCCCTCTCCCCGACCATTATGCCCCTCTCCCCGACCATTATGCCCCTCTCCCTGACCATTATGCCCCTCTCCCCTCTCCCCTACCATTATGCCCCTCTCCCCTCTCCCCCACCATTATGCCCCTCTCCCCCACCATTATGCCCCTCTCCCCCACCATTATGCCCCTCTCCCCCTGACCATTATGCCCCTCTCCCCCCATTATGCCCCTCTCCCCCACCATTATGCCCCTCTCCCCGACCATTATGCCCCTCTCCCTGACCATTATGCCCCTCTCCCCCCCATGACCATTATGCCCCTCTCCCCTGACCATTATGCCCCTCTCCCCACCATTATGCCCCTCTCCCGACCATTATGCCCCTCTCCCTGACCATTATGCCCCTCTCCCTGACCATTATGCCCCTCTCCCTCTTATGCCCCTCTCCCTGACCATTATGCCCCTCTCCCTGACCATTATGCCCCTCTCCCCACCATTATGCCCCTCTCCCTGACCATTATGCCCCTCTCCCCCACCATTATGCCCCTCTCCCCACCATTATGCCCCTCTCCCCCACCATTATGCCCCCTCTCCCTCCCTGACCATTATGCCCCTCTCCCTGACCATTATGCCCCTCTCACCTCTCCCCGACCATTATGCCCCTCTCCCCGACCATTATGCCCCTCTCCCCGACCATTATGCCCCTCTCCCCTGACCATTATGCCCCTCTCCTGACCATTATGCCCCTCTCCCCCACCATTATGCCCTCGCCCCACCATTATGCCCTCTCCCCTGACCATTATGCCCCTCTCCCTGACCATTATGCCCCTCTCCCTCTCCCCACCATTATGCCCCTCTCCCCCACCATTATGCCCCTCTCCCTGACCATTATGCCCCTCTCCCCTCCGACCATTATGCCCCTCTCCCTGACCATTATGCCCCTCTCCCTGACCATTATGCCCCTCTCTCTCCCCCTACCATTATTCCCCTCTCCCTGACCATTATGCCCCTCTCCCCACCATTATGCCCCTCTCCCCCTGACCATTATGCCCCTCTCCCCACCATTATGCCCTCTCCCCACCATTATGCCCCTCTCCCCCCTGACCATTATGCCCCTCTCCCCGACCATTATGCCCCTCTCCCTGACCATTATGCCCCTCTCCCCCCACCATTATGCCCCTCTCCCTGACCATTATGCCCCTCTCCCCACCATTATGCCCCTCTCCCGACCATTATGCCCCCTCTCCCCGACCATTATGCCCCTCTCCCCCCTCTCCCTGACCATTATGCCCCTCTCCCCCTCTCCCTGACCATTATGCCCCTCTCCCCCACCATTATGCCCTCTCCCTGACCATTATGCCCCTCTCCCCCACCATTATGCCCCTCTCCCCGACCATTATGCCCCTCTCCCCGACCATTATGCCCCTCTCCCTGACCATTATGCCCTCTCCCTGACCATTATGCCCCCCCACCATTATGCCCCTCTCCCCTCTCCCTGACCATTATGCCCCTCTCCCCACCATTATGCCCCTCTCCCTGACCATTATGCCCCTCTCCCCCACCATTATGCCCCTCTCCCTGACCATTATGCCCCTCTCCCCCACCATTATGCCCCTCTCCCCGACCATTATGCCCCTCTCCCCACCATTATGCCCCTCTCCCCCGACCATTATGCCCCTCTCCCTGACCATTATGCCCCTCTCCCTTATGCCCCTCTCCCCTACCATTATGCCCCTCTCCCCCACCATTATGCCCCTCTCCCCACCATTATGCCCCTCTCCCTGACCATTATGCCCCTCTCCCTGACCATTATGCCCCTCTCCCCGACCATTATGCCCCTCTCCCTGACCATTATGCCCCTCTCCCCCGACCATTATGCCCCTCTCCCCACCATTATGCCCCTCTCTCCCCTGACCATTATGCCCCTCCCTCCCCCTCTCCCTGACCATTATGCCCCTCTCCCCTGACCATTATGCCCCTCTCCCCCATTATGCCCCTCTCCCTGACCATTATGCCCCTCTCCCCCTCTCCCCTGACCATTATGCCCCTCTCCCCCCCATGACCATTATGCCCCTCTCCCTGACCATTATGCCCCTCTCCCCCACCATTATGCCCCTCTCCCTGACCATTATGCCCCTCTCCCCGACCATTATGCCCCTCTCCCCTGACCATTATGCCCCTCTCCCCACCATTATGCCCCTCTCCTGACCATTATGCCCCTCCCGACCATCTCCCCACCATTATGCCCCCTCTCTCCCTGACCATTATGCCCCTCTCCCCGACCATTATGCCCCTCTTATGCCCCCTCTCCCCCACCATTATGCCCCTCTCCCTGACCATTATGCCCCTCTCCCCCACCATTATGCCCCTCTCCCTGACCATTATGCCCCTCTCCCCCATTATGCCCCTCTCCCCGACCATTATGCCCCTCTCCCTGACCATTATGCCCCTCTCCCCCACCATTATGCCCCTCTCCCTGACCATTATGCCCCTCTCCCCCCCCCACCATTATGCCCCTCTCCCCCGACCATTATGCCCCTCTCCCTGACCATTATGCCCCTCTCCCCCACCATTATGCCCCCTCTCCCTGACCATTATGCCCCTCTCCCCATTATGCCCCTCTCCCCACCATTATGCCCCTCTCCCTGACCATTATGCCCCTCTCCCTGACCATTATGCCCCTCTCCCCGACCATTATGCCCCTCTCCCCCACCATTATGCCCCTCTCCCCCCACCATTATGCCCCTCTCCCCTGACCATTATGCCCCTCTCCCTGACCATTATGCCCCTCTCCCTGACCATTATGCCCCTCTCCCCACCATTATGACCATTATGCCCCTCTCCCCCTGACCATTATGCCCCTCTCCCCTGACCATTATGCCCCTCTCCCCCCATTATGCCCCTCTCCCTGACCATTATGCCCCTCTCCCCCACCATTATGACCATTATGCCCCTCTCCCCCACCATTATGCCCCTCCCCCACCATTATGCCCCTCTCCCCCCTGACCATTATGCCCCTCTCCCTGACCATTATGCCCCTCCCTCCCTGACCATTATGCCCCTCTCCCTGACCATTATGCCCCTCTCCCCCACCATTATGCCCCTCTCCCCTCTCCCCTACCATTATGACCATTATGCCCCTCTCCCCGACCATTATGCCCCTCTCCCCGACCATTATGCCCCTCTCCCTGACCATTATGCCCCTCTCCCTGACCATTATGCCCCTCCCTCCCTCCCCCACCATTATGCCCCTCTCCCCCACCATTATGCCCCTCTCCCTGACCATTATGCCCCTCTCCCTGACCATTATGCCCCTCTCCCCCGACCATTATGCCCCTCTCCCCACCATTATGCCCCTCTCCCTGACCATTATGCCCCTCCATCCCGACCATTATGCCCCTCTCCCTCCCTGACCATTATGCCCCTCTCCCTGACCATTATGCCCCTCTCCCCTCTCTCTGACCATTATGCCCCTCTCCCCCACCATTATGCCCCTCTCCCTGACCATTATGTCCCTCTCCCTGACCCCCTCCCGACCATTATGCCCCTCTCCCGACCATTATGCCCCTCTCCTGACCATTATGCCCCTCTCCCCCACCATTATGCCCCTCTCCCTGACCATTATGCCCCTCTCCCCCACCATTATGCCCCTCTCCCCCACCATTATGCCCCTCTCCCTGACCATTATGCCCCTCTACCTGACCATTATGCCCCTCTCCCCGACCATTATGCCCCTCTCCCCCGACCATTATGCCCCTCTCCCCACCATTATGCCCCTCTCCCTGACCATTATGCCCCTCCCCGACCATTATGCCCTCTCCCTGACCATTATGCCCCTCTCCCCCACCATTATGCCCCTCTCCCCCACCATTATGCCCCTCTCCCCCACCATTATGCCCCTCTCCCCCACCATTATGCCCCTCTCCCCCCACCATTATGCCCCTCTCCCCACCATTATGCCCCTCCCCCTCTCCCCTGACCATTATGCCCCTCTCCCTGACCATTATGCCCTCTCCCTGACCCCTCTCCCCATTATGACCATTATGCCCCTCTCCCCACCATTATGCCCCTCTCCCCCACCATTATGCCCCTCTCCCCACCATTATGCCCCTCTCCCTGACCATTATGCCCCTCTCCCCCACCATTATGCCCCTCTCCCCTCTCCCTGACCATTATGCCCCTCTCCCTGACCATTATGCCCCTCTCCCATGACCATTATGCCCCTCCCCCACCATTATGCCCCTCTCTCCCCACCATTATGCCCCTCTCCCTGACCATTATGCCCCTCTCCCCCCCCATTATGCCCCTCTCCCTGACCATTATGCCCCTCTCCCCACCATTATGCCCCTCTCCCTGACCATTATGCCCCTCTCCCCCACCATTATGCCCCTCTCCCCTCTCCCTGACCATTATGCCCCTCTCTCCCCCCTCTCCTGACCATTATGCCCCTCTCCCTGACCATTATGCCCCTCTCCCCTGACCATTATGCCCCTCTCCCCGACCATTATGCCCCTCTCCCTGACCATTATGCCCCTCTCCCTGACCATTATGCCCCTCTCCCCACCATTATGCCCCTCTCCCCCACCATTATGCCCCTCTCCCCCATTATGCCCCTCTCCCCTACCATTATGCCCCTCTCCCCCACCATTATGCCCCTCTCCCTGACCGTTATGCCCTCTCCCCACCATTATGCTCCCTCCCCATTATGCCCCTCTCCCCTACCATTATGCCCCTCTCCCTCTCCCCCACCATTATGCCCCTCTCCCCCACCATTATGCCCCCTCTCCCTGACCATTATGCCCCTCTCCCCTCTCCCCGACCATTATGCCCCTCTCCCTGACCATTATGCCCCTCTTATGCCCTCTCCCCGACCATTATGCCCCTCTCCCCACCATTATGCCCCTCTCCCTGACCATTATGCCCCTCTCCCCCACCATTATGCCCCTCTCCCCGACCATTATGCCCCTCTCCCCGACCATTATGCCCCTCTCCCCCGACCATTATGCCCCTCTCCCCCACCATTATGCCCCTCTCCCTGACCATTATGCCCCTCCCCCACCATTATGCCCCCATCTCCCCCACCATTATGCCCCTCTCCCCTACCATTATGCCCCTCTCCCTGACCATTATGCCCCTCTCCCCCACCATTATGCCCCTCTCCCCTCCCTCTCCCCTACCATTATGCCCCTCTCCCCTCTCCCCTGACCATTATGCCCCTCTCCCCCACCATTATGCCCCTCTCCCCCCATGACCATTATGCCCCTCTCCCTGACCATTATGCCCCTCTCCATCCCCCCTGACCATTATGCCCTCTCCCTGACCATTATGCCCCTCTCCCTGACCATTATGCCCCTCTCCCCCCATGACCATTATGCCCCTCTCCCTGACCATTATGCCCCTCTCCCCCACCATTATGCCCCGACCATTATGCCCCTCTCCCCGACCATTATGCCCCTCTCCCCCTGACCATTATGCCCCTCTCCCTGACCATTATGCCCCTCTCCCCCACCATTATGCCCCTCTCCCCCCACCATTATGCCCCTCTCCCCTACCATTATGCCCCTCTCCCTGACCATTATGCCCCTCTCCCCACCATTATGCCCTCTCCCTGACCATTATGCCCCTCTCCCCCACCATTATGCCCCTCTCCCTGACCATTATGCCCTCTCCCCTACCATTATGCCCCTCTCCCTGACCATTATGCCCCTCTCCCCCACCATTATTATCTCCCTGACCATTATGCCCCTCTCCCTACCATTATGCCCCTCTCCCCGACCATTATGCCCCTCTCCCCACCATTATGCCCCTCTCCCTGACCATTATGCCCCTCTCCCTACCATTATGCCCCTCTCCCTGACCATTATGCCCCTCCCCGACCATTATGCCCCTCTCCCCTCCTGACCATTATGCCCCTCTCCCCCTACCATTATGCCCCTCTCCCTGACCATTATGCCCCTCTACCATGACCATTATGCCCCTCTCCCCCACCATTATGCCCCCCCACCATTATGCCCTCTCCCGACCATTATGCCCCTCTCCCTGACCATTATGCCCCTCTCCCCTCCCTGACCATTATGCCCCTCTCCCTGACCATTATGCCCCTCTCCCCCACCATTATGCCCCTCTCCCTGACCATTATGCCCCTCTCCCCCACCATTATGCCCCTCTCCCCGACCATTATGCCCCTCTCCCCCACCATTATGCCCCTCTCCCCCGACCATTATGCCCCTCTCTCCCCACCATTATGCCCTCTCTCCCCCACCATTATGCCCCTCTCCCCACCATTATGCCCCTCTCCCCCACCATTATGCCCCTCTCCCCCCTCTCCCGACCATTATGCCCCTCTCCCTGACCATTATGCCCCTCTCCCCGACCATTATGCCCCTCTCCCACCATTATGCCCCTCTCCCCGACCATTATGCCCCTCTCCCGACCATTATGCCCCTCTCCCTGACCATTATGGCCCTCTCCCCCACCATTATGCCCCTCTCCCCCACCATTATGCCCCTCTCCCTGACCATTATGCCCCTCTCCCTGACCATTATGCCCTCTCCCCGACCATTATGCCCCTCTCCTGACCATTATGCCCCTCTCCCCCGACCATTATGCCCCTCTCCCCGACCATTATGCCCCTCTCCCTGACCTTTATGCCCCTCTCCTGACCATTATGCCCCTCTCCCCACCATTATGTCCCTCTCCCCTCTCCCTGACCATTATGCCCCTCTCCCCTCTCCCCTACCATTATGCCCCTCTCCCTGACCATTATGCCCCTCTCCCCTCTCCCCGACCATTATGCCCCTCTCCCCCACCATTATGCCCTTCTCCCTGACCATTATGCCCCTCTCCCCTCTCCCCTACCATTATGCCCCTCTCCTGACCATTATGCCCCGACCATTATGCCCCTCTCCCCGACCATTATGCCCCTCTCCTGACCATTATGCCCCTCTCCCTGACCATTATGCCCCTCTACCTGACCATTATGCCCCTCTCCCCCACCATTATGCCCCGACCATTATGCCCCTCTCCCCATTACCATTATGCCCCTCTCCCTGACCATTATGCCCCTCTCCCCTCCTCCCCACCATTATGCCCCTCTCCCTGACCATTATGCCCCTCTCCCCCACCATTATGCCCCTCTCCCTGACCATTATGCCCCTCTCCCCTCTCCCCGACCATTATGCCCCTCTCCCCCACCATTATGCCCCTCTCCCCGACCATTATGCCCCTCTCCCCTGACCATTATCCCCCCTCTCCCCGACCATTATGCCCCTCTCCCTGACCATTATGCCCCTCTCCCCGACCATTATGCCCCTCTCCCTGACCATTTTGCCCCTCTCCCCGACCGTTATGCCCCTCCCTGACCATTATGCCCCTCTCCCCCTACCATTATGCCCCTCTCCCTGACCATTATGCCCCTCTCCCCCACCATTATGCCCCTCTCCCTGACCATTATGCCCCTCTCCCTACCATTATGCCCCTCTCCCCGACCATTATGCCCCTCTCCCCGACCATTATGCCCCTCTCCCCCGGCCATTATGCCCCTCTCCCCCACCATTATGCCCCTCTCCCTGACCATTATGCCCCTCTCCCTGACCATTATGCCCCTCTCCCCGACCATTATGCCCCTCTCCCTGACCATTATGCCCCTCTCCTGACCTTTATGCCCCTCTCCCCCACCATTATGTCCCTCTCCCCTCTCCTGACCATTATGCCCCTGACCATTATGCCCTCTCCCTGACCATTATGCCCCTCTCCCCGACCATTATGCCCCTCTACCTGACCATTATGCCCCTCTCCCCCACCATTATGCCCCTCTCCCTGACCATTATGCCCTCTCCCCCACCATTATGCCCCTCTCCCTGACCATTATGCCCCTCTCCCCCACCATTATGCCCCTCTCCCCTCTCCCTGACCATTATGCCCCTCTCCTCCCCTCCCCCACCATTATGCCCCTCTACCTGACCATTATGCCCCTCTCCCCCACCATTATGCCCCTCTCCCCGACCATTATGCCCCTCTCCCTCCCTGACCATTATGCCCCTCTCCCCGACCATTATGCCCTCTCCCCGACCATTATGCCCCTCTCCCCCACCATTATGCCCCTCTCCCTGACCATTATGCCCCTCTCCCTGACCATTATGCCCCTCTCCCCGACCGTTATGCCCCTCTCCCCGACCATTATGCCCCTCTCCCTGACCTTTATGCCCCTCTCCCCCACCATTATGTCCCTCTCCCCTCCCTGACCATTATGCCCCTCTCCCTGACCATTATGCCCCTCTCCCCTCTCCCCCGACCATTATGCCCCTCTACCTGACCATTATGCCCCTCTCCCCCCACCATTATGCCCCTCTCCCCGACCATTATGCCCCTCTCCCCGACCATTATGCCCCTCTCCCTGACCATTATGCCCCTCTCCCCCACCATTATGCCCCTCTACCTGACCATTATGCCCCTCTCCCTGACCATTATGCCCCTCTCCCCGACCATTATGCCCCTCTCCCCTCTCCCCCACCATTATGCCCCTCTCCCCTACCATTATGCCCCTCGCCCCCACCATTATGCCCCTCTTCCCCCACCATTATGCCCTCTCCCCGACCGTTATGCCCCTCGCCCCTCTTAGTCCATAATGTGATGTATTTCCAGTAGGATGTTTCATTAGTCTATAATGTATTTCCAGTAGGATATTTCATTAGTCTATAATGTGATGTATTTCCAGTAGGATATTTCATTAGTCCATAATGTGATGTATTTCATTAGTCTATAATGTGATGTATATCCAGTAGGATATTTCATTAGTCCATAATGTGATGTATTTCCAGTAGGATATTTCATTAGTCTATAATGTATTTCCAGTAGGATATTTCATTAGTCTATAATGTATTTCCAGTAGGATATTTCATTAGTCTATAATGTGATGTATTTCCAGTAGGATATTTCATTAGTCTATAATGTGATGTATTTCCAGTAGGATATTTCATTAGTCCATAATGTGATGTATTTCCAGTAGGATATTTCATTAGTCTATAATGTGATGTATTTCCAGTAGGATATTTCATTAGTCCATAATGTGATGTATTTCAGTAGGATATTTCATTAGTCCATAATGTGATGTATTTCCAGTAGGATATTTCATTAGTCTATAATGTGATGTATTTCCAGTAGGATATTTCATTAGTCTATAATGTGATGTATTTCCAGTAGGATATTTCATTAGTCCATAATGTGATGTATTTCCAGTAGGATATTTCATTAGTCTATAATGTGATGTATTTCCAGTAGGATATTTCATTAGTCTATAATGTGATGTATTTCCAGTAGGATATTTCATTAGTCCATAATGTGATGTATTTCCAGTAGGATATTTCATTAGTCTATAATGTTTTTCCAGTAGGATATTTCATTAGTCCATAATGTGATGTATTTCCAGTAGGATATTCAATTAGTCTATAATGTATTTCCAGTAGGATATTTCATTAGTCTATAATGTGATGTATTTCCAGTAGGATATTTCATTAGTCTATAATGTGATGTATTTCCAGTAGGATATTTCATTAGTCTATAATGTGATGTATTTCCAGTAGGATATTTCATTAGTCCATAATGTGATGTATTTCCAGTAGGATATTTCATTAGTCTATAATGTGATGTATTTCCAGTAGGATATTTCATTAGTCTATAATGTGATGTATTTCCAGTAGGATATTTCATTAGTCCATAATGTGATGTATTTCCAGTAGGTTATTTCATTAGTCTATAATGTTTTTCCAGTAGGATATTTCATTAGTCCATAATGTGATGTATTTCCAGTAGGATATTTCATTAGTCCATAATGTGATGTATTTCCAGTAAGATATTTCATTAGTCTATAATGTATTTCCAGTAGGATATTTCATTAGTCTATAATGTGATGTATTTCCAGTAGGATATTTCATTAGTCCATAATGTGATGTTTTTCCAGTAGGATATTTCATTAGTCCATAATGTGATGTATTTCCAGTAGGATATTTCATTAGTCCATAATGTGATGTATTTCCAGTAGGATATTTAATTAGTCTATAATGTATTTCCAGTAGGATATTTCATTAGTCTATAATGTGATGTATTTCCAGTAGGATATTTCATTAGTCCATAATGTGATGTATTTCCAGTAGGATATTTCATTAGTCTATAATGTAATGTATTTCCAGTAGGATATTTCATTGGTCTATAATGTATTTCCAGTAGGATATTTCATTAGTCTATAATGTGATGTATTTCCAGTAGGATATTTCATTAGTCTATAATGTAATGTATTTCCAGTAGGATATTTCTTTGGTCTATAATGTATTTCCAGTAGGATATTTCATTAGTCTATAATGTGATGTATTTCCAGTAGGATATTTCATTAGTCCATAATGTGATGTATTTCCAGTAGGATATTTCATTAGTCCATAATGTGATGTATTTCCAGTAGGATATTTCATTAGTCCATAATGTGATGTATTTCCAGTAGGATATTTCATTAGTCCATAATGTGATGTATTTCCAGTAGGATATTTCATTGGTCTATAATGTATTTCCAGTAGGATATTTCATTGGTCTATAATGTATATCCAGTAGGATATTTCATTAGTCCATAATGTGATGTATTTCGAGTAGGATGTTTCATTAGTCTATAATGTATTTCCAGTAGGATATTTCATTAGTCCATAATGTAATGTATTTCCAGTAGGATATTTCATTAGTCTATAATGTGATGTGGAGCCTTGTAGAGGAGAGTCTCTGACCGAGCACTGATCCCTTCTGACTGTAGAACACACAACGTCCATCACTGGGCGAGGGAGAAAATAAATCAGGCTGTTGTTGTTTTTCGCTAGTGAGGCCGCGGCGAGGAAGGGGACGGGGGAGCGAGGGGGGGTAGAGATTAGCAAATAACTGGGCCATGGGTAAACACACTGCTGCTCTGGTCCAATGAACATCCTGACCCATAGAGGAATACGCCCCTCACTCTAACCCTGACCCATAGAGGAATACTCCCCTGTCTCTAACCCTGACCCATAGAGGAATACTCCCCTCACTCTAACCCTGACCCATAGAGGAATACGCCCCTCACTCTAACCCTGACTCTAACACGAACCCATAGAGGAATACTCCCCTCACTCTAACCCTGACCCATAGAGGAATACGCCCCTCACTCTAACCCTGACTCTAACACGAACCCATAGAGGAATACTCCCCTCACTCTAACCCTGACCCATAGAGGAATACTCCCCTGACTCTAACACGAACCCATAGAGGAATACTCCCCTGACTCTATCACGAACCCATAGAGGAATACTCCCCTGACTCTAACACGAACCCATAGAGGAATACTCCCCTCACTCTAACCCTGACCCATAGAGGAATACTCCCCTCACTCTAACCCTGACCCATAGAGGAATACTCCCCTCACACTAACCCTGACCCATAGAGGAATACTCCCCTCACTCTAACCCTGACTCTAACCCTGACCCATAGAGGAATACTCCCCTCACTCTAACCCTGACTCATAGAGGAATACTCCCCTCACTCTAACCCTGTCTCTAACCCTGACCCATAGAGGAATACTCCCCTCACTCTAACCCTGACCCATAGAGGAATACTCCCCTCACTCTAACCCTGTCTCTAACCCTGACCCATAGAGGAATACTCCCCTCACTCTAACCCTGACTCTAACCCTGTCTCTAACCCTGACCCATAGAGGAATACTCCCCTCACTCTAACCCTGTCTCATAGAGGAATACTCCCCTCACTCTAACCCTGTCTCTAACCCTGTCTCTAACCCTGTCTCTAACCCTGTCTCTAACCCTGACTCTACTCCTGTCTCTACTCCTGACTCTGACCCTGACTCTGACCCTGACTCTGACCCTGACTCTGACCCTGACTCTGACCCTGACTCTGACCCTGACTCTGACCCTGACTCTACTCCTGTCTCTAACCCTGAAACACAGTAGACCAGGGTTAATGTAGTAGTAGTAGTAGTAGGAGGAGGACCAGGGTTAATGTAGTAGGAGGAGGAGGACCAGGGTTAATGTAGTAGGAGGAGGAGGAGGACCAGGGTTAGAGAAGAGATGGGTTGGTGGTGGGGGGGAGGTCGGGGAGGCTGTAGTGGTCTGATTAGAGATGGGTTGGTGGTGGGGGAGGCTGTAGTGGTCTGATTAGAGATGGGTTGGTGGTAGGGGAGGCTGTAGTGGTCTGATTAGAGATGGGTTAGTGGTCGGGGGAGGCTGTAGTGGTCTGATTAGAGATGGGTTGGTGGTGGGAGGCTGTAGTGGTCTGATTAGAGATGGGTTGGTGGTGGGGGAGGTCGGGGAGGCTGTAGTGGTCTGATTAGAGATGGGTTGGTGGTGGGGGAGGCTGTAGTGGTCTGATTAGAGATGGGTTGGTGGTGGGGGAGGTCGGGGAGGCTGTAGTGGTCTGATTAGAGATGGGTTGGTGGTGGGGGAGGTCGGGGGAGGCTGTAGTGGTCTGATTAGAGATGGGTTGGTGGTGGGGGAGGCTGTAGTGGCCTGATTAGAGATGGGTTGGTGGTGGGGGAGGCTGTAGTGGTCTGATTAGAGATGGGTTGGTGGTGGGGGGAGGCTGTAGTGGTCTGATTAGAGATGGGTTGGTGGTGGGGGAGGCTGTAGTGGTCTGATTAGAGATGGGTTGGTGGTCGGGGAGGCTGTAGTGGTCTGATTAGAGATGGGTTGGTGGTCGGGAGGCTGTAGTGGTCTGATTAGAGATGGGTTGGTGGTGGGGGAGGCTGTAGTGGTCTGATTAGAGATGGGTTGGTGGTCGGGGAGGCTGTAGTGGTCTGATTAGAGATGGGTTGGTGGTCGGGGAGGCTGTAGTGGTCTGATTAGAGATGGGTTGTTGGTAGGGGAGGTCGGGGGAGGCTGTAGTGGTCTGATTAGAGATGGGTTGGTGGTGGGGAGGCTATAGTGGTCTGATTAGAGATGGGTTGGTGGTGGGGGAGGTCGGGGAGGCTGTAGTGGTCTGATTAGAGATGGGTTGGTGGTGGGGGAGGTCGGGGGAGGCTGTAGTGGTCTGATTAGAGATGGGTTGGTGGTGGGGGAGGCTGTAGTGGTCTGATTAGAGATGGGTTGGTGGTGGGGGGAGGCTGTAGTGGTCTGATTAGAGATGGGTTGGTGGTGGGGGAGGCTGTAGTGGTCTGATTAGAGAAGAGATGGGTTGGTGGTGGGGGAGGCTGTAGTGGTCTGATTAGAGATGGGTTGGTGGTCGGGGAGGCTGTAGTGGTCTGATTAGAGATGGGTTGGTGGTCGGGGAGGCTGTAGTGGTCTGATTAGAGATGGGTTGGTGGTGGGGGGAGGCTGTAGTGGTCTGATTAGAGATGGGTTGGTGGTCGGGGGAGGCTGTAGTGGTCTGATTAGAGATGGGTTGGTGGTGGGGAGGTCGGGGAGGCTGTAGTGGTCTGATTAGAGATGGGTTGGTGGTGGGGGAGGCTGTAGTGGTCTGATTAGAGATGGGTTGGTGGTAGGGGAGGTTGTAGTGGTCTGATTAGAGATGGGTTGGTGGTCGGGGGAGGCTGTAGTGGTCTGATTAGAGATGGGTTGGTGGTGGGGAGGCTGTAGTGGTCTGATTAGAGATGGGTTGGTGGTGGGGGAGGCTGTAGTGGTCTGATTAGAGATGGGTTGGTGGTAGGGGCGGCTGTAGTGGTCTGATTAGAGATGGGTTGGTGGTAGGGGGAGGCTGTAGTGGTCTGATTAGAGATGGGTTGGTGGTGGGGAGGTCGGGGGAGGCTGTAGTGGTCTGATTAGAGATGGGTTGGTGGTGGGGGAGGCTGTAGTGGTCTGATTAGAGATGGGTTGGTGGTAGGGGAGGTTGTAGTGGTCTGATTAGAGATGGGTTGGTGGTGGGGGAGGTCGGGGGAGGCTGTAGTGGTCTGATTTGAGATGGGTTGGTGGTGGGGGAGGTCGGGGAGGCTGTAGTGGTCTGATTAGAGATGGGTTGGTGGTAGGGGAGGTCGGGAGGCTGTAGTGGTCTGATTAGAGATGGGTTGGTGGTGGGGGAGGTCGGGGAGGCTGTAGTGGTCTGATTAGAGATGGGTTGGTGGTAGGGGGAGGTAGGGGGAGGCTGTAGTGGTCTGATTAGAGATGGGTTGGTGGTAGGGGAGGTCGGGGGGAGGCTGTAGTGGTCTGATTAGAGAAGAGATGGGTTGGTGGTAGGGGAGGTCAGGGGGAGGCTGTAGTGGTCTGATTAGAGATGGGTTGGTGGTAGGGGGGAGGCTGTAGTGGTCTGATTAGAGATGGGTTGGTGGTAGGGGGGAGGTCGGGGGGAGGTTGTAGTGGTCTGATTAGAGAAGAGATGGGTTGGTGGTAGGGGGAGGTCAGGGGGAGGCTGTAGTGGTCTGATTAGAGATGGGTTGGTGGTAGGGGGGAGGCTGTAGTGGTCTGATTAGAGATGGGTTGGTGGTAGGGGGAGGTTGTTCTGGTCTGATTATGAATGAGGAATGACTCCCGCTCCTCCTCCCCCCAGCTGACCAGCAGAAGGAGAGGCAGTGTGCCTTCACTGAACAGCAGCAGCAGTGGGAGATGGAGCGTGTGGCGGTGGGGGAGGGACGGGTTTCCCCCGAGAACACCACCATCCACTGCTCTAAAGGATCTCACTGCTTCGGCCTCTGGGAGAAGAGTCCTCCTGGAGACGTCAGGCTGGTCAAACAAGGTGACAGTCTACAACTAACCCTAACCCAGCACCACACAGTCTACAACTAACCCAGCACCACACAGTCCACAACTAACCCAGCACCACACAGTCTACAACTAACCCAGCACCACACACAGTCTACAACTAACCCTAACCCAGCACCACACACAGTCTACAACTAACCCAGCACCACACAGTCTACAACTAACCCTAACCCAGCACCACACAGTCTACAACTAACCCAGCACCACACACAGTCTACAACTAACCCAGCACCACACAGTCTACAACTAACCCAGCACCACACACAGTCTACAACTAACCCAGCACCACACAGTCTACAACTAACCCTAACCCAGCACCACACACAGTCTACAACTAACCCAGCACCACACACAGTCTACAACTAACCCAGCACCACACAGTCTACAACTAACCCAGCACCACACAGTCTACAACTAACCCAGCACCACACACAGTCTACAACTAACCCAGCACCACACACAGTCTACAACTAACCCAGCACCACACACAGTCTACAACTAACCCAGCACCACACAGTCTACAACTAACCCAGCACCACACAGTCTACAACTAACCCAGCACCACACACAGTCTACAACTAACCCAGCACCACACAGTCTACAACTAACCCAGAACCACACAGTCTACAACTAACCCAGCACCACACAGTCTACAACTAACCCAGCACCATACACAGTCTACAACTAACCCAGCACCACACAGTCTACAACTAACCCAGCACCACACAGTCTACAACTAACCCTAACCCAGCACCACACAGTCTACAACTAACCCAGCACCACACACAGTCTACAACTAACCCAGCACCACACAGTCTACAACTAACCCTAACCCTTTACCACACACAGTCTACAACTAACCCAGCACCACACACAGTCTACAACTAACCCAGCACCACACACAGTCTACAACTAACCCTAACCCAGCACCACACAGTCTACAACTAACCCAGCACCACACAGTCTACAACTAACCCTAACCCTTTACCACACACAGTCTACAACTAACCCAGCACCACACACAGTCTACAACTAACCCAGCACCACACACAGTCTACAACTAACCCTAACCCAGCACCACACAGTCTACAACTAACCCAGCACCACACAGTCTACAACTAACCCTAACCCTTTACCACACACAGTCTACAACTAACCCAGCACCACACAGTCTACAACTAACCCAGCACCACACACAGTCTACAACTAACCCAGCACCACACAGTCTACAACTAACCCAGCACCACACAGTCTACAACTAACCCAGCACCACACACAGTCTACAACTAACCCAGCACCACACAGTCTACAACTAACCCAGCACCACACACAGTCTACAACTAACCCAGCACCACACAGTCTACAACTAACCCAGCACCACACACAGTCTACAACTAACCCAGCACCACACACAGTCTACAACTAACCCAGCACCACACAGTCTACAACTAACCCAGCACCACACAGTCTACAACTAACCCAGCACCACACAGTCTACAACTAACCCAGCACCACACACAGTCTACAACTAACCCAGCACCACACAGTCTACAACTAACCCAGCACCACACAGTCTACAACTAACCCAGCACCACACAGTCTACAACTAACCCAGCACCACACAGTCTACAACTAACCCAGCACCACACAGTCTACAACTAACCCAGCACCACACAGTCTACAACTAACCCAGCACCACACACAGTCTACAACTAACCCTAACCCAGCACCACACAGTCTACAACTAACCCAGCACCACACACAGTCTACAACTAACCCAGCACCACACAGTCTACAACTAACCCAGCACCACACACAGTCTACAACTAACCCAGCACCACACAGTCTACAACTAACCCAGCACCACACAGTCTACAACTAACCCAGCACCACACACAGTCTACAACTAACCCTAACCCAGCACCACACAGTCTACAACTAACCCAGCACCACACACAGTCTACAACTAACCCAGCACCACACACAGTCTACAACTAACCCAGCACCACACACAGTCTACAACTAACCCAGCACCACACACAGTCTACAACTAACCCTAACCCAGCACCACACACAGTCTACAACTAACCCAGCACCACACAGTCTACAACTAACCCAGCACCACACAGTCTACAACTAACCCTAACCCAGCACCACACACAGTCTACAACTAACCCAGCACCACACAGTCTACAACTAACCCAGCACCACACAGTCTACAACTAACCCAGCACCACACAGTCTACAACTAACCCTAACCCAGCACCACACACAGTCTACAACTAACCCAGCACCACACAGTCTACAACTAACCCAGCACCATACACAGTCTACAACTAACCCAGCACCACACAGTCTACAACTAACCCTAACCCAGCACCACACACAGTCTACAACTAACCCTAACCCAGCACCACACAGTCTACAACTAACCCAGCACCACACACAGTCTACAACTAACCCAGCACCACACACAGTCTACAACTAACCCAGCACCACACACAGTCTACAACTAACCCAGCACCACACAGTCTACAACTAACCCAGCACCACACAGTCTACAACTAACCCTAACCCAGCACCACACAGTCTACAACTAACCCAGCACCACACACAGTCTACAACAAACCCAGCACCACACAGTCTACAACTAACCCTAACCCAGCACCACACAGTCTACAACTAACCCAGCACCACACACAGTCTACAACTAACCCTAACCCAGCACCACACAGTCTACAACTAACCCAGCACCACACACAGTCTACAACTAACCCAGCACCACACACAGTCTACAACTAACCCAGCACCACACACAGTCTACAACTAACCCAGCACCACACACAGTCTACAACTAACCCAGTACCACACAGTCTACAACTAACCCAGCACCACACACAGTCTACAACTAACCCAGCACCACACAGTCTACAACTAACCCAGCACCACACACAGTCTACAACTAACCCAGCACCACACAGTCTACAACTAACCCAGCACCACACAGTCTACAACTAACCCAGCACCACACAGTCTACAACTAACCCTAACCCAGCACCATACACAGTCTACAACAAACCCAGCACCACACAGTCTACAACTAACCCAGCACCACACAGTCTACAACTAACCCAGCACCACACACAGTCTACAACTAACCCAGCACCACACACAGTCTACAACAAACCCAGCACCACACAGTCTACAACAAACCCAGCACCACACACAGTCTACAACTAACCCAGCACCACACAGTCTACAACAAACCCAGCACCACACACAGTCTACAACTAACCCAGCACCACACAGTCCACAACAAACCCAGCACCACACAGTCTACAACTAACCCAGCACCACACACAGTCTACAACTAACCCTAACCCAGCACCACACAGTCTACAACTAACCCAGCACCACACACAGTCTACAACTAACCCTAACCCAGCACCACACACAGTCTACAACTAACCCAGCACCACACAGTCTACAACTAACCCAGCACCACACACAGTCTACAACTAACCCAGCACCACACAGTCTACAACTAACCCAGCACCACACAGTCTACAACTAACCCAGCACCACACAGTCTACAACTAACCCAGCACCACACACAGTCTACAACTAACCCAGCACCACACACAGTCTACAACTAACCCAGCACCACACAGTCTACAACTAACCCAGCACCACACAGTCTACAACTAACCCAGCACCACACACAGTCTACAACTAACCCAGCACCACACACAGTCTACAACTAACCCTAACCCAGCACCACACACAGTCTACAACTAACCCTAACCCAGCACCACACAGTCTACAACTAACCCTAACCCAGCACCACACACAGTCTACAACTAACCCAGCACCACACAGTCTACAACTAACCCTAACCCAGCACCACAGTCTACAACTAACCCAGCACCACACAGTCTACAACTAACCCAGCACCACACAGTCTACAACTAACCCTAACCCAGCACCACACACAGTCTACAACTAACCCAGCACCACACAGTCTACAACTAACCCTAACCCAGCACCACACAGTCTACAACTAACCCAGCACCACACACAGTCTACAACTAACCCAGCACCACACACAGTCTACAACTAACCCAGCACCACACAGTCTACAACTAACCCAGCACCACACACAGTCTACAACTAACCCAGCACCACACACAGTCTACAACTAACCCTAACCCAGCACCACACAGTCTACAACTAACCCTAACCCAGCACCACACACAGTCTACAACTAACCCAGCACCACACACAGTCTACAACTAACCCAGCACCACACAGTCTACAACTAACCCTAACCCAGCACCACACACAGTCTACAACTAACCCAGCACCACACACAGTCTACAACTAACCCAGCACCACACACAGTCTACAACTAACCCAGCACCACACACAGTCTACAACTAACCCAGCACCACACAGTCTACAACTAACCCAGCACCACACAGTCTACAACTAACCCAGCACCACACACAGTCTACAACTAACCCAGCACCACACAGTCTACAACTAACCCAGCACCACACACAGTCTACAACTAACCCTAACCCAGCACCACACAGTCTACAACTAACCCAGCACCACACACAGTCTACAACTAACCCTAACCCAGCACCACACACAGTCTACAACTAACCCAGCACCACACAGTCTACAACTAACCCAGCACCACACACAGTCTACAACTAACCCAGCACCACACAGTCTACAACTAACCCAGCACCACACAGTCTACAACTAACCCAGCACCACACAGTCTACAACTAACCCAGCACCACACACAGTCTACAACTAACCCAGCACCACACACAGTCTACAACTAACCCAGCACCACACAGTCTACAACTAACCCAGCACCACACAGTCTACAACTAACCCAGCACCACACACAGTCTACAACTAACCCAGCACCACACACAGTCTACAACTAACCCTAACCCAGCACCACACACAGTCTACAACTAACCCTAACCCAGCACCACACAGTCTACAACTAACCCTAACCCAGCACCACACACAGTCTACAACTAACCCAGCACCACACAGTCTACAACTAACCCTAACCCAGCACCACACACAGTCTACAACTAACCCAGCACCACACACAGTCTACAACTAACCCAGCACCACACAGTCTACAACTAACCCTAACCCAGCACCACACACAGTCTACAACTAACCCAGCACCACACAGTCTACAACTAACCCTAACCCAGCACCACACAGTCTACAACTAACCCAGCACCACACACAGTCTACAACTAACCCAGCACCACACAGTCTACAACTAACCCAGCACCACACAGTCTACAACTAACCCAGCACCACACACAGTCTACAACTAACCCAGCACCACACACAGTCTACAACTAACCCTAACCCAGCACCACACAGTCTACAACTAACCCTAACCCAGCACCACACACAGTCTACAACTAACCCAGCACCACACACAGTCTACAACTAACCCAGCACCACACAGTCTACAACTAACCCTAACCCAGCACCACACACAGTCTACAACTAACCCAGCACCACACACAGTCTACAACTAACCCAGCACCACACACAGTCTACAACTAACCCAGCACCACACACAGTCTACAACTAACCCAGCACCACACAGTCTACAACTAACCCAGCACCACACAGTCTACAACTAACCCAGCACCACACAGTCTACAACTAACCCAGCACCACACAGTCTACAACTAACCCAGCACCACACACAGTCTACAACTAACCCAGCACCACACACAGTCTACAACTAACCCAGCACCACACAGTCTACAACTAACCCAGCACCACACAGTCTACAACTAACCCAGCACCACACAGTCTACAACTAACCCTAACAGCACCACACAGTCTACAACTAACCCAGCACCACACACAGTCTACAACTAACCCTAACCCAGCACCACACACAGTCTACAACTAACCCAGCACCACACAGTCTACAACTAACCCAGCACCACACAGTCTACAACTAACCCAGCACCACACAGTCTACAACTAACCCAGCACCACACAGTCTACAACTAACCCAGCACCACACAGTCTACAACACCAACCCAGCACCACACAGTCTACAACTAACCCAGCACCACACAGTCTACAACTAACCCAGCACCACACAGTCTACAACTAACCCAGCACCACACAGTCTACAACTAACCCAGCACCACACAGTCTACAACTAACCCAGCACCACACACAGTCTACAACTAACCCAGCACCACACAGTCTACTACTAACCCTAACCTAGCACCACACAGTCTACAACTAACCCTAACCCAGCACCACAGTCTACAACTAACCCAGCACCACACACAGTCTACAACTAACCCAGCACCACACAGTCTACAACTAACCCTAACCCAGCACCACACACAGTCTACAACTAACCAGCACCACACACAGTCTACAACTAACCCAGCACCACCACACAGTCTACAACTAACCCAGCACCACACAGTCTACAACTAACCCAGCACCACACAGTCTACAACTAACCCAGCACCACACACAGTCTACAACTAACCCAGCACCACACACAGTCTACAACTAACCCAGCACCACACACAGTCTACAACTAACCCAGCACCACACACAGTCTACAACTAACCCAGCACCACACACAGTCTACAACTAACCCAGCACCACACACAGTCTACAACTAACCCAGCACCACACACAGTCTACAACTAACCCAGCACCACACACAGTCTACAACTAACCCAGCACCACACAGTCTACAACTAACCCAGCACCACACAGTCTACAACTAACCCAGCACCACACAGTCTACAACTAACCCAGCACCACACAGTCTACAACTAACCCAGCACCACACACAGTCTACAACTAACCCAGCACCACACAGTCTACAACTAACCCAGCACCACACAGTCTACAACTAACACAGTCTACAGCACCACACACAGTCTACAACTAACCCAGCACCACACAGTCTACAACTAACCCAGCACCACACAGTCTACAACTAACCCAGCACCACACAGTCTACAACTAACCCAGCACCACACACAGTCTACAACTAACCCCCAGCACCACACACAGTCTACAACTAACCCAGCACCACACAGTCTACAACTAACCCAGCACCACACAGTCTACACAACCCTAACCCAGCACCACACAGTCTACAACTAACCCAGCACCACACACAGTCTACAACTAACTAGCACCCACAGTCTACAACTAACCCAGCACCACACAGTCTACAACTAACCCAGCACCACACAGTCTACAACAGTAACCTAACCCAGCACCACACAGTCTACAACTAACCCAGCACCACACAGTCTACAACTAACCCAGCACCACAGCACCACACACAGCACCACACAGTCTACAACTAACCCAGCACCACACAGTCTACAACTAACCCAGCACCACACAGTCTACAACTAACCCAGCACCACACAGTCTACAACTAACCCAGCACCACACAGTCTACAACTAACCCAGCACCACACACAGTCTACAACTAACCCAGCACCACACAGTCTACAACTAACCCAGCACCACACAGTCTACAACTAACCCAGCACCACACAGTCTACAACTAACCCTAACCCAGCACCACACAGTCTACAACTAACCCAGCACCACACAGTCTACAACTAACCCTAACCCAGCACCACACAGTCTACAACTAACCCAGCACCACACAGTCTACAACTAACCCAGCACCACACAGTCTACAACTAACCCAGCACCACACAGTCTACAACTAACCCTAACCCAGCACCACACAGTCTACAACTAACCCAGCACCACACACAGTCTACAACTAACCCTAACCCAGCACCACACAGTCTACAACTAACCCAGCACCACACAGTCTACAACTAACCCTAACCCAGCACCACACAGTCTACAACTAACCCTAACCCAGCACCACACAGTCTACAACTAACCCAGCACCACACAGTCTACAACTAACCCTAACCCAGCACCACACACAGTCTACAACTAACCCAGCACCACACACAGTCTACAACTAACCCAGCACCACACAGTCTACAACTAACCCTAACCCAGCACCACACAGTCTACAACTAACCCAGCACCACACAGTCTACAACTAACCCAGCACCACACACAGTCTACAACCAACAGTCCAGCACCACACAGTCTACAACTAACCCTAACCCAGCACCACACAGTCTACACCTAACACAGCACCACACAGTCTACAACTAACCCAGCACCACACAGTCTACAACTAACCCTAACCCAGCACCACAGTCTACAACTAACCCAGCACCACACAGTCTACAACTAACCCAGCACCACACAGTCTACAACTAACCCAGCACCACACAGTCTACAACTAACCCAGCACCACACAGTCTACAACTAACCCTAACCCAGCACCACAGTCTACAACTAACCCAGCACCACACAGTCTACAACTAACCCAGCACCACACAGTCTACAACTAACCAGCACCACACACAGTCTACAACTAACCCAGCACCACACAGTCTACAACTAACCCAGCACCACACAGTCTACAACTAACCCAGTCTACAACTAACCCAGCACCACACAGTCTACAACTAACCC
The DNA here is from genome assembly GCF_034236695.1 of Oncorhynchus nerka. NCBI lineage: Eukaryota > Metazoa > Chordata > Actinopteri > Salmoniformes > Salmonidae > Oncorhynchus > Oncorhynchus nerka. The sequence continues at coordinate 216,809 of NW_027040386.1, read as the reverse complement.
AGCACCACACACAGTCTACAACTAACCCAGCACCACACAGTCTACAACTAACCCAGCACCACACACAGTCTACAACTAACCCAGCACCACACAGTCTACAACTAACCCAGCACCACACAGTCTACAACTAACCCAGCACCACACAGTCTACAACTAACAGCACCACACACAACTAACAACTAACCCAGCACCACACAGTCTACAACTAACCCAGCACCACACAGTCTACAACTAACCCAGCACCACACAGTCTACAACTAACCCAGCACCACACACAGTCTACAACTAACCCAGCACCACACAGTCTACAACTAACCCAGCACCACACAGTCTACAACTAACCCAGCACCACACAGTCTACAACTAACCCAGCACCACACAGTCTACAACTAACCCTAACCCAGCACCACACACAGTCTACAACTAACCCAGCACCACACAGTCTACAACTAACCCAGCACCACACAGTCTACAACTAACCCAGCACCACACACAGTCTACAACTAACCCAGCACCACACACAGTCTACAACTAACCCTAACCCAGCACCACACAGTCTACAACTAACCCTAACCCAGCACCACACACAGTCTACAACTAACCCAGCACCACACAGTCTACAACTAACCCACACAGTCTACAACTAACCCAGCACCACACACAGTCTACAACTAACCCAGCACCACACACAGTCTACAACTAACCCAGCACCACACACAGTCTACAACTAACCCAGCACCACACAGTCTACAACTAACCCAGCACCACACAGTCTACAACTAACCCAGCACCACACAGTCTACAACTAACCCAGCACCACACAGTCTACAACTAACCCAGCACCACACAGTCTACAACTAACCCAGCACCACACAGTCTACAACTAACCCAGCACCACACAGTCTACAACTAACCCAGCACCACACAGTCTACAACTAACCCAGCACCACACAGTCTACAACTAACCCAGCACCACACAGTCTACAACTAACCCAGCACCACACAGTCTACAACTAACCCTAACCCAGCACCACACAGTCTACAACTAACCCTAACCCAGCACCACACAGTCTACAACTAACCCAGCACCACACAGTCTACAACTAACCCTCTAACCCCAGCACCACACAGTCTACAACTAACCCAGCACCACACAGTCTACAACTAACCCAGCACCACACACACAGTCTACAACTAACCCAGCACCACACAGTCTACAACTAACCCAGCACCACACACTAGTCTACAACTCTAACCCAGCACCACACAGTCTACAACTAACCCAGCACCACACAGTCTACAACTAACCCAGCACCACACAGTCTACAACTAACCCAGCACCACACAGTCTACAACTAACCCAGCACCACACAGTCTACAACTACACAGTCTACAGCTAGCAGCACCACACAGTCTACAACTAACCCAGCACCACACACAGTCTAACTAACCCTAACCCAGCACCACACACAGTCTACAACTAAACCCAGCACCACACAGTCTACAACTACCACACAGTCTACACTAACCAGCACCACACAGTCTACAACTAACCCAGCACCACACAGTCTACAACTAACCCTAACCCAGCACCACACACAGTCTACAACTAACCCAGCACCACACACAGTCTACAACTAACCCAGCACCACACAGTCTACAACTAACCCAGCACCACACAGTCTACAACTAACCCAGCCCACACAGTCTACAACTAACCCAGCACCACACAGTCTACAACTAACCCAACCCAGCACCACACACAGTCTACAACTAACCCTAACCAGCACCACACAGTCTACAACTAACCCAGCACCACACACAGTCTACAACTAACCCAGCACCACACACAGTCTACAACTAACCCAGCACCACACACAGTCTACAACCCTAAGCACCACACACAGTCACCAACCCAGCACCACACAGTCTACAACTAACCCTAACCCAGCACCACACAGTCTACAACTAACCCTAACCCAGCACCACACACAGTCTACAACTAACCCAGCACCACACAGTCTACAACTAACCCAGCACCACACAGTCTACAACTAACCCTAACCCAGCACCACACACAGTCTACAACTAACCCAGCACCACACACAGTCTACAACTAACCCAGCACCACACAGTCTACAACTAACCCAGCACCACACACAGTCTACAACTAACCCAGCACCACACACAGTCTACAACTCTACAACCCAGCACCACACAGTCTACAACTAACCCAGCACCACACACAGTCTACAACTAACCCAGCACCACACACAGTCTACAACTAACCCTAACCCAGCACCACACAGTCTACAACTAACCCAGCACCACACACAGTCTACAACTAACCCAGCACCACACACAGTCTACAACTAACCCAGCACCACACAGTCTACAACTAACCCAGCACCACACACAGTCTACAACTAACCCAGCACCACACAGTCTACAACTAACCCAGCACCACACAGTCTACAACTAACCCAGCACCACACACAGTCTACAACTAACCCAGCACCACACAGTCTACAACTAACCCAGCACCACACAGTCTACAACTAACCCAGCACCACACACACAGTCTACAACTAACCCAGCACCACACACAGTCTACAACTAACCCAGCACCACACAGTCTACAACTAACCCAGCACCACACAGTCTACAACTAACCTAACCCAGCACCACACAGTCTACAACTAACCCAGCACCACACACAGTCTACAACTAACCCAGCACCACACACAGTCTACAACTAACCCAGCACCACACACAGTCTACAACTAACCCAGCACCACACAGTCTACAACTAACCCAGCACCACACAGTCTACAACTAACAGCACCACACAGTCTACAACTAACCCAGCACCACACAGTCTACAACTAACCCAGCACCACACAGTCTACAACTAACCCAGCACCACCACACAGTCTACAACTAACCCAGCACCACACACAGTCTACAACTAACCCAGCACCACACAGTCTACAACTAACCCAGCACCACCACACAGTCTACAACTAACCCAGCACCACACAGTCTACAACTAACCCAGCACCACACACAGTCTACAACTAACCCAGCACCACACAGTCTACAACTAACCCAGCACCACACAGTCTACAACTAACCCAGCACCACACACAGTCTACAACTAACCCAGCACCACACAGTCTACAACTAACCCAGCACCACACAGTCTACAACTAACCCAGCACCACACACAGTCTACAACTAACCCAGCACCACACACAGTCTACAACTAACCCAGCACCACACAGTCTACAACTAACCCAGCACCACACACAGTCTACAACTAACCCAGCACCACACACAGTCTACAACTAACTAACCACACAGTCTACAACTAACCCTAGCACCACACAGTCTACAACTAACCCAGCACCACACAGTCTACAACTAACCCAGCACCCACACAGTCTACAACTAACCCAACCCAGCACCACACAGTCTACAACTAACCCAGCACCACACAGTCTACAACTAACCCAGCACCACACAGTCTACAACTAACCCAGCACCACACACAGTCTACAACCCAACCCAGCACCACACACAGTCTACAACTAACCCTAACACAGCACCACACAGTCTACAACTAACCCAGCACCACACACAGTCTACAACTAACCCAGCACCACACAGTCTACAACTAACCCTAACCCAGCACCACACAGTCTACAACTAACCCAGCACCACACAGTCTACAACTAACCCAGCACCACACAGTCTACAACTAACCCAGCACCACACACAGTCTACAACTAACCCAGCACCACACACAGTCTACAACTAACCCAGCACCACACAGTCTACAACTCTAGCACCACACAGTCCAGCACCACACACAGTCTACAACTAACCCAGCACCACACACAGTCTACAACTAACCCAGCACCACACAGTCTACAACTAACCCAGCACCACACACAGTCTACAACTAACCCTAACCCAGCACCACACAGTCTACAACTAACCCAGCACCACACACAGTCTACAACTAACCCTAACCACACAGTCTACAACAGCACCACACACAGTCTACAACTAACCCACCCAGCACCACACACAGTCTACAACTAACCCAGCACCACACAGTCTACAACTAACCCAGCACCACACAGTCTACAACTAACCCTAACCCAGCACCACACAGTCTACAACTAACCCTAACCCAGCACCACACAGTCTACAACTAACCCAACCCACACACAGTCTACAACTAACCCAGCACCACACAGTCTACAACTAACCCTAACCCAGCACCACAGTCTACAACTAACCCAGCACCACACAGTCTACAACTAACCCAGCACCACACAGTCTACAACTAACCCTAACCCAGCACCACACACAGTCTACAACTAACCCAGCACCACACACAGTCTACAACTAACCCAGCACCACACAGTCTACAACTAACCCTAACCCAGCACCACACAGTCTACAACTAACCCTAACCCAGCACCACACAGTCTACAACTAACCCAGCACCACACACAGTCTACAACTAACCCAGCACCACACACAGTCTACAACTAACCCAGCACCACACAGTCTACAACTAACCCAGCACCACACAGTCTACAACTAACCCAGCACCACACACAGTCTACAACTAACCCAGCACCACACAGTCTACAACTAACCCAGCACCACACAGTCTACAACTAACCCAGCACCACACAGTCTACAACTAACCCAGCACCACACAGTCTACAACTAACCCTAACCCAGCACCACACAGTCTACAACTAACCCAGCACCACACAGTCTACAACTAACCCAGCACCACACAGTCTACAACTAACCCAGCACCACACAGTCTACAACTAACCCAGCACCACACAGTCTACAACTAACCCAGCACCACACAGTCTACAACTAACCCAGCACCACACAGTCTACAACTAACCCAGCACCACACAGTCTACAACTAACCCAGCACCACACACAGTCTACAACTAACCCAGCACCACACAGTCTACAACTAACCCAGCACCACACAGTCTACAACTAACCCAGCACCACACAGTCTACAACTAACCCAGCACCACACACAGTCTACAACTAACCCTAACCCAGCACCACACAGTCTACAACTAACCCCTAACACCAGCACCACACAGTCTACAACTAACCCAGCACCACACAGTCTACAACTAACCCAGCACCACACAGTCTACAACTAACCCAGCACCACACACAGTCTACAACTAACCCAGCACCACACAGTCTACAACTAACCCAGCACCACACAGTCTACAACTAACCCTAACCCAGCACCACACAGTCTACAACTAACCCAGCACCACACACAGTCTACAACTAACCCAGCACCACACACAGTCTACAACTAACCCAGCACCACACAGTCTACAACTAACCCTAACCCAGCACCACACAGTCTACAACTAACCCTAACCCAGCACCACACAGTCTACAACTAACCCTAACCCAGCACCACACACAGTCTACAACTAACCCAGCACCACACAGTCTACAACTAACCCAGCACCACACAGTCTACAACTAACCCAGCACCACACAGTCTACAACTAACCCTAACCCAGCACCACACACAGTCTACAACTAACCCAGCACCACACAGTCTACAACTAACCCAGCACCACACAGTCTACAACTAACCCAGCACCACACACAGTCTACAACTAACCCAGCACCACACACAGTCTACAACTAACCCAGCACCACACACACATGATTCCATATGTGTTATTTAATAGTTCTGATGTCGTCACTACTAGTCACTACTAGTCACTACTAGTCACTACTAGTCTATGTAGAAAATAGTAAAAATAAAGAAAACCCCTGTAATGAGTAGGTGTGTCCAGACTGTTGACTGGTTCTGTATATGAATTCTCTCCCCGGGACATCTGCCTGCTGGATCAGCAAGGTCCACTGAAGCACAGAAATACTGCCTCTCTTTCTCCCCATCACTTCATCTCCCCTCCCTCCTGTCACCTCTAGGTTGTTGGACTCACCTTGGCGACCAGCAGGAGTGTCGTGACGACCGTTGCGTGGTAACCAACCTGCCTCCTCAGATCCAGAATGGGACGTATCACTTCTGCTGCTGTAGTACTGACATGTGTAACGTCAACTTCACTGAGGACTTTCCCCTGCCCAGTCCCACTACAGCCCAGCCGCTATGTAAGTTAACCTAACCCTAACCTCTGACCCTAACCGTTCTCCCCTGCCCAGTCCCACTACAGCCCAGCCGCTATGTAAGTTAACCTAACCCTAACCTCTGACCCTACCCGTTCTCCCCTGCCCAGTCCCACTACAGCCCAGCCGCTATGTAAGTTAACCTAACCCTAACCTCTGACCCTAACCGTTCTCCCTGCCCAGTCCCACTACAGCCCAGCCGCTATGTAAGTTAACCTAACCCTAACCTCTGACCCTAACCGTTCTCCCCTGCCCAGTCCCACTACAGCCCAGCCGCTATGTAAGTTAACCTAACCCTAACCTCTGACCCTAACCGTTCTCCCCTGCCCAGTCCCACTACAGCCCAGCCGCTATGTAAGTTAACCTAACCCTAACCTCTGACCCTAACCGTTCTCCCCTGCCCAGTCCCACTACAGCCCAGCCGCTATGTAAGTTAACCTAACCCTAACCTCTGACCCTAACCGTTCTCCCCTGCCCAGTCCCACTACAGCCCAGCCGCTATGTAAGTTAACCTAACCCTAACCTCTGACCCACTAACCGTTCTCCCCTGCCCAGTCCCACTACAGCCCAGCCGCTATGTAAGTTAACCTAACCCTAACCTCTGACCCTAACCGTTCTCCCCTGCCCAGTCCCACTACAGCCCAGCCGCTATGTAAGTTAACCTAACCCTAACCTCTGACCCTAACCGTTCTCCCCTGCCCAGTCCCACTACAGCCCAGCCGCTATGTAAGTTAACCTAACCCTAACCTCTGACCCTAACCGTTCTCCCCTGCCCAGTCCCACTACAGCCCAGCCGCTATGTAAGTTAACCTAACCTCTGACCCCTAACCAACCACACTATAGCCCAGCCAGTATGTAACTGACATGTCCTTTAACCCTGACCCCTAACCCCTAACCCAACCCCACTACAGCCCAGCCAGTATGTAACTGACATGTCCTTTAACCCTGACCCCTAACCCCTAACCAACCCCACTACAGCCCAGCCAGTATGTAACTGACATGTCCTTTAACCCTGACCCCTAACTAACCCCACTACAGCCCAGCCAGTATGTAACTGACATGTCCTTTAACCCTGACCAACCCCACTACAGCCCAGCCAGTATGTAACTGACATATCCTTTAACCTGACCCTAACCCCTGACCCCTAACCAACCCCACTACAGCCCAGCCAGTATGTAACTGACATGTCCTTTAACCCCTGACCCCTGACCCTAACCAACCCCACTACAGCCCAGCCAGTATGTAACTGACATGTCCTTTAACCCTGACTGACCCCTGACCCCTAACCCCACTACAGCCCAGCCAGTATGTAACTGACATGTCCTTTAACCCTGACCCCTGACCCCTAACCAACCCCACTACAGCCCAGCCAGTATGTAACTGACATGTCCTTTAACCCTGACCCCTGACCCCTAACCAACCACTACAGCCCAGCCAGTATGTAACTGACATGTCCTTTAACCTTGACCCCAAACCCTGACCCCTAACCCAACCCCACTGCAGCCCAGCCAGTATGTAACTGACATGTCCTTAAATCCTGACCCCTAACCCCTAACCAACCCCACTACAGCCCAGCCAGTATGTAACTGACATATCCTTTAACCCTGACCCCTAAACCCTGACCCCTAACCCAACCCCACTACAGCCCAGCCAGTATGTAACTGACATATCCTTTAACCCTAACCCCTGACCCCTAACCAACCCCACTACAGCCCAGCCAGTATGTAACTGACATGTCCTTTAACCCTAACCCCTGACCCCTAACCAACCCCACTGCAGCCCAGCAAGTATGTAACTGACATGTCCTTTAACCCTGACCCCTGACCCAACCCCACTACAGCCCAGCCAGTATGTAACTGACATGTCCTTTAACCCTGACCCCTAACCCCTAACCAACCCCACTACAGCCCAGCCAGTATGTAACTGACATGTCCTTTAACCCTGACCCCTGACCCAACCCCACTACAGCCCAGCCAGTATGTAACTGACATGTCCTTTAACCCTGACCCCTAACCCCTAACCAACCCCACTACAGCCCAGCCAGTATGTAACTGACATGTCCTTTAACCCTGACCCCTAACCAACCCCACCCCAGCCAGTATGTAACTGACATATCCTTTAACCCTGACCCCCCAACCCCACTAAGCCCAGCCAGTAAACCATGTCCTTTAACCCTGACCCCTACTACAGCCCAGCCAGTATGTAACTGACATGTCCTTTAACCCTGACCCCTAACCAACCCCACTACAGCCCAGCCAGTATGTAACTGACATATCCTTTAACCCTGACCCCTGACCCCTAACCCCCACTAAGCCCAGCACTACAGCCCAGCCAGTATGTAACTGACATGTCCTTTAACCCTAACCCCTGACCCCTAACCCAACCCCACTACAGCCCAGCCAGTATGTAACTGACATGTCCTTTAACCCTGACCCCTAACCAACCCCACTACAGCCCAGCCAGTATGTAACTGACATATCCTTTAACCCTGACCCCTAACCCCTAACCAACCCCACTACAGCCCAGCCAGTATGTAACTGACATGTCCTTTAACCCTGACCCCTAATCCCTGACCCCTAACCAACCCCACTACAGCCCAGCCAGTATGTAACTGACATGTCCTTTAACCCTGACCCCTAACCCAACCCCACTACAGCCCAGCCAGTATGTAACTGACATGTCCTTTAACCCTGACCCTGACCCCTAACCCCACTACAGCCCAGCCAGTATGTAACTGACATGTCCTTTAACCCTGACCCCTAACCCAACCCCACTACAGCCCAGCCAGTATGTAACTGACATGTCCTTTAACCCTGACCCCTAACCAACCCCACTACAGCCCAGCCAGTATGTAACTGACATGTCCTTTAACCCTGACCCCTAACCCAACCACACTACAGCCCAGCCAGTATGTAACTGACATGTCCTTTAACCTTGACCCCAAACCCTGACCCCTAACCCAACCCCACTGCAGCCCAGCCAGTATGTAACTGACATGTCCTTTAACCCTGACCCCTGACCCCTAACCAACCCCACTACAGCCCAGCCAGTATGTAACTGACATGTCCTTAAATCCTGACCCCTAACCCCTAACCAACCCCACTACAGCCCAGCCAGTATGTAACTGACATATCCTTTAACCCTGACCCCTAAACCCTGACCCCTAACCCAACCCCACTACAGCCCAGCCAGTATGTAACTGACATATCCTTTAACCCTAACCCTGACCCCTAACCAACCCCACTACAGCCCAGCCAGTATGTAACTGACATGTCCTTTAACCCTAACCCCTGACCCCTAACCAACCCCACTGCAGCCCAGCCAGTATGTAACTGACATGTCCTTTAACCCTGACCCCTGACCCAACCCCACTACAGCCCAGCCAGTATGTAACTGACATGTCCTTTAACCCTGACCCCTAACCCCTAACCAACCCCACTACAGCCCAGCCAGTATGTAACTGACATGTCCTTTAACCCTGACCCATAACCCCTGACCCCTAACCAACCCCACTACAGCCCAGCCAGTATGTAACTGACATGTCCTTTAACCCTGACCCCTAATCCCTGACCCCTAACCAACCCCACTACAGCCCAGCCAGTATGTAACTGACATGTCCTTTAACCCTGACCCCTAACCAACCCCACTGCAGCCCAGCCAGTATGTAACTGACATGTCCTTTAACCCTAACCCCTGACCCCTAACCCAACCCCACTACAGCCCAGCCAGTATGTAACTGACATGTCCTTTAACCCTGACCCCTAACCAACCCCTCTACAGCCCAGCCAGTATGTAACTGACATGTCCTTTAACCCTAACCCCTAACTAACCCCACTACAGCCCAGCCAGTATGTAACTGACATGTCCTTTAACCCTGACCCATAACCCCTGACCCCTAACCAACCCCACTACAGCCCAGCCAGTATGTAACTGACATATCCTTTAACCCTGACCCCTAACCCCTGACCAACCCCACTACAGCCCAGCCAGTATGTAACTGACATGTCCTTTAACCCTGACCCATAACCCCTGACCCCTAACCAACCCCACTACAGCCCAGCCAGTATGTAACTGACATGTCCTTTAACCCTAACCCCTGACCCCTAACCAACCCCACTGCAGCCCAGCCAGTATGTAACTGACATGTCCTTTAACCCTGACCCCTGACCCAACCCCACTACAGCCCAGCCAGTATGTAACTGACATGTCCTTTAACCCCTGACCCCAAACCAACCCCACTACAGCCCATCCAGTATGTAACTGACATGTCCTTTAACCCTGACCCCTGACCCAACCCCACTACAGCCCAGCCAGTATGTAACCATGTCCTTTCACCCCTGACCCCAAACCAACCCACTACAGCCCAGCCAGTATGTAACTGACATGTCCTTTAACCCTAACCCTAACTAACCCCACTACAGCCCAGCCAGTATGTAACTGACATGTCCTTTAACCCTGACCCCCCTGACCCCTAACCAACCCCACTACAGCCCAGCCAGTATGTAACTGACATATCCTTTAACCCTGACCCCTAACCCCTGACCAACCCCACTACAGCCCAGCCAGTATGTAACTGACATGTCCTTTAACCCTGACCCATAACCCCTGACCCTAACCAACCCCACTACAGCCCAGCCAGTATGTAACTGACATGTCCTTTAACCCCCCTAACCCCTGACCCCTAACCAACCCCACTGCAGCCCAGCCAGTATGTAACTGACATGTCCTTTAACCCTGACCCTGACCCAACCCCACTACAGCCCAGCCAGTATGTAACTGACATGTCCTTTAACCCCTGACCCCAAAACCAACCCCACTACAGCCCAGCCAGTATGTAACTGACATGTCCTTTAACCCTGACCCCTGACCCAACCCCACTACAGCCCAGCCAGTATGTAACTGACATGTCCTTTCACCCCTGACCCCAAACCAACCCTACTACAGCCCAGCCAGTATGTAACTGACATGTCCTTTAACCCTAATCCCTGACCCCTAACCCAACCCCACTACAGCCCAGCCAGTATGTAACTGACATGTCCTGTAACCCTAACCCCTGACCCTAACCAACCCCACTACAGCCCAGCCAGTATGTAACTGACATGTCCTTTAACCCTGACCCCTAACCCCTGACCCCTAACCAACCCCACTACAGCCCAGCCAGTATGTAACTGACATATCCTTTAACCCTAACCCCTGACCCCTGACCCCTAACCAACCCCACTACAGTCCAGCCAGTATGTAACTGACATATCCTTTAACCCTGACCCCTGACCCCAAACCAACCCCACTACAGCCCAGCCAGTATGTAACTGACATGTCCTTTAACCCTGACCCCAACCCCTGACCCCAACCCAACCCCACTACAGCCCAGCCAGTATGTAACTGACATGTCCTTTAACCCTAACCCCTGACCCTTACCAACCCCACTACAGCCCAGCCAGTATGTAACTGACATGTCCTTTAACCCTGACCCCTAACCCAACCCCACTACAGCCCAGCCAATATGTAACTGACATATCCTTTAACCCTGACCCTAACCCAACCCCACTACAGCCCAGCCAGTATGTAACTTACATATCCTTTAACCCTGACCCTAACCCCTGACCCTAACCCAACCCCACTACAGCCCAGCCAGTATGTAACTGACATGTCCTTTAACCCTGACCCCTGACCCCTAACTAACCCCACTACAGCCCAGCCAGTATGTAACTGACATGTCCTTTAACCCTGACCCCTAACCCAACCCCACTACAGCCCAGCCAGTATGTAACTGACATGTCCTTTAACCCTGACCCCTAACCCAACCCCACTACAGCCCAGCCAGTATGTAACTGACATGTCCTTTAACCCTGACCCCTAACCCCTGACCCCTAACCCAACCCCACTACAGCCCAGCCAGTATGTAACTGACATGTCCTTTAACCCTGACCTCTAACCCCTGACCCCTAACCCAACCCCACTACAGCCCAGCCAGTATGTAACTGACATGTCCTTTAACCCTAACCCCTGACCCCTAACCAACCCCACTACAGCCCAGCCAGTATGTAACTGACATGTCCTTTAACCCTGACCCCTAACCAACCCCACTACAGCCCAGCCAGTATGTAACTGACATGTCCTTTAACCCTGACCCCTAACCCCTAACCAACCCCACTACAGCCCAGCCAGTATGTAACTGACATGTCCTTTAACCCTGACCCCTGACCCAACCCCACTACAGCCCAGCCAGTATGTAACTGACATGTCCTTTCACCCCTGACCCCAAACCAACCCTACTACAGCCCAGCCAGTATGTAACTGACATGTCCTTTAACCTAATCCCTGACCCCCTAACCCAACCCCACTACAGCCCAGCCAGTATGTAACTGACATGTCCTTTAACCCTAACCCCTGACCCCTAACCAACCCCACTACAGCCCAGCCAGTATGTAACTGACATGTCCTTTAACCCTGACCCCTAACCCCTGACCCCTAACCAACCCCACTACAGCCCAGCCAGTATGTAACTGACATATCCTTTAACCCTAACCCCTGACCCCTAACCCAACCCCACTACAGTCCAGCCAGTATGTAACTGACATATCCTTTAACCCTGACCCCTGACCCCAAACCAACCCCACTACAGCCCAGCCAGTATGTAACTGACATGTCCTTTAACCCTGACCCCTAACCCCTGACCCCTAACCCAACCCCACTACAGCCCAGCCAGTATGTAACTGACATGTCCTTTAACCCTAACCCCTGACCCCTTACCAACCCCACTACAGCCCAGCCAGTATGTAACTGACATGTCCTTTAACCCTGACCCTAACCCTGACCCCTAACCCAACCCCACTACAGCCCAGCCAGTATGTAACTTACATATCCTTTAACCCTGACCCCTAACCCCTGACCCCTAACCCAACCCCACTACAGCCCAGCCAGTATGTAACTGACATGTCCTTTAACCCTGACCCCTAACCCCTGACCCCTAACCAACCCCACTACAGCCCAGCCAGTATGTAACTGACATGTCCTTTAACCCTGACCCCTAACCCAACCCCACTACAGCCCAGCCAGTATGTAACTGACATGTCCTTTAACCCTGACCCCTAACCCAACCCCACTACAGCCCAGCCAGTATGTAACTGACATGTCCTTTAACCCTGACCCCTAACCCCTGACCCCTAACCCAACCTCACTACAGCCCAGCCAGTATGTAACTGACATGTCCTTTAACCCTGACCTCTAACCCCTGACCCCTAACCCAACCCCACTACAGCCCAGCCAGTATGTAACTGACATGTCCTTTAACCCTAACCCCTGACCCCTAACCAACCCCACTACAGCCCAGCCAGTATGTAACTGACATGTCCTTTAACCCTGACCCCTAACCAACCCCACTACAGCCCAGCCAGTATGTAACTGACATGTCCTTTAACCCTGACCCCTAACCCCTAACCAACCCCACTACAGCCCAGCCAGTATGTAACTGACATGTCCTTTAACCCTAACCCCTGACCACCAGAATACTACCAGGTTAGAGATGGAGACTAACAGGTTGTCTATGTCCTGCTGTAGACCACCAGAATACTACCAGGTTAGAGATGGAGACTAACAGGTTGTCTATGTCCTGCTGTAGACCACCAGAATACTACCAGGTTAGAGATGGAGACTAACAGGTTGTCTATGTCCTGCTGTAGACCACCAGAATACTACCAGGTTAGAGATGGAGACTATCAGGTTGTCTATGTCCTGCTGTAGACCACCAGAATACTACCAGGTTAGAGATGGAGACTAACAGGTTGTCTATGTCCTGCTGTAGACCACCAGAATACTACCAGGTTAGAGATGGAGACTAACAGGTTGTCTATGTCCTGCTGTAGACCACCAGAATACTACCAGGTTAGAGATGGAGACTAACAGGTTGTCTATGTCAATGCTGTAGACCACCAGAATACTACCAGGTTAGAGATGGAGACTAACAGGTTGTCTATGTCCTGCTGTAGACCACCAGAATACTACCAGGTTAGAGATGGAGACTAACAGGTTGTCTATGTCCTGCTGTAGACCACCAGAATACTACCAGGTTAGAGATGGAGACTAACAGGTTGTCTATGTCCTGCTGTAGACCACCAGAATACTACCAGGTTAGAGATGGAGACTAACAGGTTGTCTATGTCCTGCTGTAGACCACCAGAATACTACCAGGTTAGAGATGGAGACTAACAGGTTGTCTATGTCCTGCTGTAGACAACCAGTTGCAGTGTGAAGAGACCATAGTCATCTCCTTGGCTGTTGTCTCTGTGCTGGCTGTCATCATCTTTGCTGCCTTCTTTGGTTACCGCATGATGCACAGTGAGTAACCATGGTGATGACCAGACAATAATATGATGCTTATCTCTGTTTATCCCCTAAGCCTCTGTCTGACTGTGTATGTATTCTCAGGAGGTGGTAAACGGGGCCTTCATAATCTCAACATGATGGAGGGAGCTGGTTCTGAGAGCTCTCTGGACCTGGACAACCTCAAACAACTGGAGGTCAGATGGCTACAGCTACTACAGTTATTATAGTTATTACAGTTATTACAGTTATTACAGTTACTACAGTTGTTATAGTTATTACAGCTACTACAGTTATTACAGTTATTACAGCTACTACAGTTATTACAGTTACTACAGTTATTACAGTTATTACAGGTATTACAGCTACTACAGTTATTACAGTTACTACAGTTATTACAGCTACTACAGTTATTACAGTTATTACAGCTACTACAGTTATTACAGCTACTACAGTTATTACAGCTACTACAGTTATTACAGTTATTACAGCTACTACAGTTATTATAGTTATTATAGTTATTACAGCTACTACAGTTATTACAGCTACTACAGTTATTACAGCTACTACAGTTATTACAGCTACTACAGTTATTACAGTTATTACAGCTACTACAGTTATTACAACTACTACAGTTACTACAGTTATTACAGTTATTACAGTTACTACAGTTATTACAGCTACTACAGTTATTACAGCTACTACAGTTATTATAGTTATTACAGCTACTACAGTTATTACAACTACTACAGTTACTACAGTTATTACAGTTATTACAGCTACTACAGTTATTACAGTTATTACAGTTATTATAGTTATTACAGTTATTACAGCTACTACAGTTATTACAGTTATTACAGTTACTACAGCTACTACAGTTATTACAGTTATTACAGTTATTATAGTTATTACAGTTATTACAGCTACTACAGTTATTACAGGTATTACAGTTATTACAGCTACTACAGTTATTACAGTTATTACAGCTACTACAGTTACTACAGCTACTACAGTTATTACAGCTACTACAGTTATTACAGCTACTACAGCTACTACAGCTACTACAGTTATTACAGCTACTACAGTTATTACAGCTACTACAGCTACTACAGCTACTACAGTTATTACAGCTACTACAGTTATTACAGTTACTACAGTTACTACAGTTATTACAGCAGCTACAGCTACTACAGTTATTACAGCTACTACAGTTATTACAGCTACTACAGTTATTACAGCTACTACAGCTACTACAGCTACTACAGTTATTACAGCTACTACAGCTACTACAGTTATTACAGCTACTACAGCTACTACAGCTACTACAGTTATTACAGCTACTACAGTTATTACAGTTACTACAGTTACTACAGTTATTACAGCAGCTACAGCTACTACAGTTATTACAGCTACTACAGTTATTACAGCTACTACAGTTATTACAGCTACTACAGCTACTACAGTTACTACAGTTATTACAGTGACTACAGCTACTACAGCTACTACAGTTATTACAGCTACTACAGTTACTACAGCTACTACAGTTATTACAGTGACTACAGCTACTACAGCTACTACAGTTATTACAGCTACTACAGCTACTACAGTTATTACAGTTACTACAGTTATTACAGTTATTACAGTTATTACAGTTATTACAGTTATTACAGTTACTACAGTTATTACAGTTACTACAGTTATTACAGTTATTACAGTTACTACAGTTACTACAGCTACTACAGTTATTACAGGTATTACAGCTACTACAGTTACTACAGTTATTATAGTTATTATAGTTATTACAGGTATTACAGCTACTACAGTTACTACAGCTACTACAGTTATTACAGGTATTACAGCTACTACAGTTATTACAGTTATTACAGTGACTACAGCTACTACAGCTACTACAGTTATTACAGCTACTACAGTTATTACAGTGACTACAGCTACTACAGCTACTACAGTTATTACAGCTACTACAGTTATTACAGTGACTACAGCTACTACAGCTACTACAGTTACTACAGCTACTACAGTTACTACAGTTACTACAGTTACTACAGCTACTACAGTTATTACAGTTATAGTTACTACAGCTACTACAGTTACTACAGTTACTACAGTTACTACAGTTACTACAGTTACTACAGCTACTACAGCTACTACAGTTATTACAGTTATTACAGTTATAGTTACTACAGCTACTACAGTTACTACAGTTACTACAGCTACTACAGTTATTACAGCTACTACAGTTACTACAGTTACTACAGTTATTACAGCTACTACAGTTACTACAGTTATTACAGCTACTACAGTTACTACAGTTACTACAGCTACTACAGTTACTACAGTTACTACAGCTACTACAGTTATTACAGCTACTACAGTTACTACAGTTATTACAGTTACTACAGTTACTACAGCTACTACAGTTATTACAGTTATAGTTATTACAGCTGCTACAGTAATTACAGTTACTACAGTTACTACAGTTACTACAGTTACTACAGCTACTACAGCTACTACAGTTATTACAGTTATTACAGTTATAGTTATTACAGTTGTTACAGTTATTACAGTTACTACAGTTACTACAGTTACTACAGTTACTACAGTTATTACAGTTATTACAGTTACTACAGTTACTACAGCTACTACAGTTATTACAGTTACTACAGTTACTACAGTTATTACAGTTATTACAGTTACTACAGTTACTACAGCTACTACAGTTATTACAGTTATTACAGTTATTACAGTTATTACAGTTACTACAGTTATTACAGTTATTACAGCTACTACAGCTACTACAGTTATTACAGTTACTACAGTTATTACAGTTATTACAGCTACTACAGCTACTACAGTTATTACAGTTACTACAGTTATTACAGTTATTACAGCTACTACAGCTACTACAGTTACTATAGTTACTACAGCTACTACAGTTACTACAGTTACTACAGCTACTACAGTTATTACAGGTATTACAGCTACTACAGTTATTACAGCTACTACAGCTACTACAGCTACTACAGTTATTACAGTTATTACAGTTATTACAGTTACTACAGCTACTACAGCTACTACAGTTATTACAGTTACTACAGTTACTACAGCTACTACAGTTATTACAGTTACTACAGTTATTACAGTTATTACAGTTATTACAGTTACTACAGCTACTACAGTTATTACAGTTATTACAGTTATTACAGTTATTACAGTTATTACAGCTACTACAGTTATTACAGTTATTACAGTTACTACAGCTACTACAGTTATTACAGTTACTACAGTTATTACAGTTATTACAGTTACTACAGCTACTACAGTTATTACAGCTACTACAGTTATTACAGTTACTACAGTTATTACAGTTATTACAGCTACTACAGTTACTACAGTTACTACAGTTACTACAGCTACTACAGTTATTACAGTTACTACAGCTACTACAGTTACTACAGTTATTACAGCTACTACAGTTACTACAGTTATTACAGGTATTACAGCTACTACAGTTATTACAGCTACTACAGTTATTACAGTTATTACAGGTATTACAGCTACTACAGTTATTACAGTTATTACAGCTACTACAGTTACTACAGCTACTACAGTTACTACAGTTATTACAGTTATTACAGTTATTACAGGTATTACAGCTACTACAGTTACTACAGCTACTACAGTTACTACAGTTATTACAGCTACTACAGTTATTACAGTTACTACAGTTATTACAGTTACTACAGTTATTACAGCTACTACAGCTACTACAGTTATTACAGTTACTACAGTTATTACAGCTACTACAGTTACTACAGCTGCTAAAGTTATTACAGTTACTACAGTTATTATAGATACTACAGCTACTACAGCTACTACAGTTACTACAGTTACTACAGTTATTATAGATATTACAGCTACTACAGTTATTACAGTTATTACAGCAGCTACAGTTACTACAGTTACTACAGTTATTACAGCTACTACAGTTACTACAGCTGCTAAAGTTATTACAGTTACTACAGTTATTATAGATATTACAGCTACTACAGTTATTACAGCAGCTACAGCTACTACAGTTATTACAGTTACTACAGTTATTACAGTTATTACAGTTACTACAGTTATTACAGTTATTACAGTTACTACAGTTATTACAGTTATTACAGTTATTACAGCTACTACAGTTACTACAGCTACTACAGTTACTACAGTTATTACAGTTATTACAGTTACTACAGTTATTACAGTTATTACAGTTACTACAGTTATTACAGTTATTACAGTTATTACAGCTACTACAGTTACTACAGCTACTACAGTTACTACAGTTATTACAGTTACTACAGTTATTACAGTTATTACAGTTATTACAGTTACTACAGCTACTACAGTTATTACAGTTATTACAGCTACTACAGTTATTACAGCTACTACAGCTACTACAGCTGCTACAGTTATTACAGTTACTACAGTTACTACAGTTACTACAGCTACTACAGTTATTACAGTTACTACAGTTATTACAGTTATTACAGTTACTACAGTTATTACAGCTACTACAGCTACTACAGTTATTACAGTTACTACAGTTACTACAGTTACTACAGCTACTACAGTTACTACAGTTATTACTATTCTACCTACTACACATCTACACCTACTACAACTATTCTACCTACTACACATCTACACCTACTACAACTATTCTACCTACTACACATCTACACCTACTACAACTATTCTACCTACTACACATCTACACCTACTTCAACTATTCTACCTACTACACATCTACACCTACTACACATCTACACCTACTACACATCTACACCTACTACAACTATTCTACCTACTACACATCTACACCTACTACAGCTATTCTACCTTATACACATCTACAGCTACTACACATCTACACCTACTACAACTATTCTACCTACTACACATCTACACCTACTACACATCTACACCTACTACAACTATTCTACCTACTATACATCTACACCTACTACAGCTACACCTACTACAACTATTCTACCTTATACACATCTACAACTACTACACATCTACAACTACTACAACTATTCTACCTACTACACATCTACACCTACTACAACTATTCTACCGACTACACATCTACACCTACTACACATCTACACCTACTACAACTATTCTACCTACTACAACTATTCTACCTACTACACATCTACACCCACTACAACTATTCTACCGACTACACATCTACACCTACTACAACTATTCTACCTTATACACATCTACAGCTACTACACATCTACACCTACTACAACTATTCTACCTTATACACATCTACAGCTACTACACATCTACACCTACTACAACTATTCTACCTACTACAACTATTCTACCTTGTACACATCTACACCTACTACACAGCTACACCTACTACACATCTACACCTACTACAACTATTCTACCTACTACACATCTACACCTACTACAACTATTCTACCTACTACACATCTACACCTACTTCAACTATTCTACCTACTACAACTATTCTACCTTGTACACATCTACAACTACTACACATCTACACCTACTACACATCTACACCTACTACAACTATTCTACCGACTACACATCTACACCTACTACACATCTACACCTACTACAACTATTCTACCTACTACAACTATTCTACCTACTACACATCTACAACTACTACAACTATTCTACCGACTACACATCTACACCTACTACACATCTACACCTACTACAACTATTCTACCTACTACACATCTACACCTACTACAACTATTCTACCTACTACAACTATTCTACCTTATACACATCTACACCTACTACAGCTATTCTACCTTATACACATCTACACCTACTACACATCTACAACTACTACAACTATTCTACCTACTACACATCTACACCTACTACAACTATTCTACCTGCTACAACTATTCTACCTACTACACATCTACAGCTACTACAACTATTCTACCTTAAACACATCTACACCTACTACAACTATTCTACCTACTATACATCTACACCTACTACAGCTATTCTACCTAGTACACATCTACACCTACTACAACTATTCTACCTACTACAACTATTCTACCTTATACACATCTACACCTACTACAACTATTCTACCTACTACACATCTACACCTACTACAGCTATTCTACCTTATACACATCTACACCTACTACAGCTATTCTACCTTATACACATCTACACCTACTACAACTATTCTACCTTATACACATCTACAACTACTACAACTATTCTACCTACTACACATCTACAACTACTACAACTATTCTACCTTATACACATCTACACCTACTACACATCTACACCTACTACACATCTACACCTACTACACATCTACACCTACTACAACTATTCTACCTACTACACATCTACACCTACTACAACTATTCTACCTACTACACATCTACAACTACTACAACTATTCTACCTACTACACATCTACAACTACTACAACTATTCTACCTTATACACATCTACACCTACTACAACTATTCTACCTACTACACATCTACACCTACTACAACTATTCTACCTACTACACATCTACACCTACTACAACTATTCTACCTTATACACATCTACAGCTACTACACATCTACACCTACTACAACTATTCTACCTACTACACATCTACACCTACTACAACTATTCTACCTACTACAACTATTCTACCTACTACACATCTACAACTATTCTACCTTATACACATCTACAGCTACTACAACTAGTCTACCTTATACACATCTACAGCTACTACACATCTACACCTACTACAACTATTCTACCTACTACAACTATTCTACCTTGTACACATCTACACCTACTACACATCTACAGCTACTACACATCTACACCTACTACAACTATTCTACCTACTACAACTATTCTACCTTGTACACATCTACAACTACTACACATCTACACCTACTACACATCTACACCTACTACACATCTACACCTACTACAACTATTCTACCTACTACACATCTACACCTACTACACATCTACACCTACTACACATCTACACCTACTACAACTATTCTACCTACTACACATCTACAACTACTACAACTATTCTACCTACTACACATCTACACCTACTACAACTATTCTACCTACTACACATCTACAACTACTACACATCTACACCTACTACAACTATCCTACCTACTACAACTATTCTACCTACTACACATCTACACCTACTACACATCTACACCTACTACAACTATTCTACCTACTACACATCTACAACTACTACAACTATTCTACCTACTACACATCTACACCTACTACAACTATTCTACCTACTACACATCTACACCTACTACACATCTACAACTATTCTACCTTGTACACATCTACACCTACTACACATCTACACCTACTACAACTATTCTACCTACTACACATCTACAACTACTACAACTATTCTACCTACTACAACTATTCTACCTACTACACATCTACACCTACTACAACTATTCTACCTACTACACATCTACAACTACTACAACTATTCTACCTACTACAACTATTCTACCTACTACACATCTACACCTACTACAACTATTCTACCTACTACACATCTACACCTACTACACATCTACAACTATTCTACCTACTACAACTATTCTACCTACTACAACTATTCTACCTACTACACATCTACACCTACTACAACTATTCTACCTACTACACATCTACAACTACTACACATCTACAACTACTACACATCTACAACTACTACACATCTACACCTACTACAACTATTCTACCTACTACACATCTACACCTACTACAACTATTTTACCTACTACACATCTACAACTACTACACATCTACACCTACTACACATCTACACCTACTACAACTATTCTACCTACTACACATCTACACCTACTACACATCTACACCTACTTCAACTATTCTACCTACTACACATCTACACCTACTACAACTATTCTACCTACTACACATCTACACCTAGTACAGCTATTCTACCTAGTACATCTACACCTACTACACATCTACACCTACTACAACTATTCTACCTTATACACATCTACACCTACTACACATCTACACCTACTACAACTATTCTACTTCATACACATATACAGCTACTACACATCTACTACAGCTATTCTACCTACTACACATCTACACCTACTACAACTATTCTACCTTATACACATCTACAACTACTACAGCTATTCTACCTACTACACATCTACAACTACTACACATCTACACCTACTACAACTATTCTACCTACTACACATCTACACCTACTACACATCTACACCTACTACACATCTACACCTACTACACATCTACACCTACTACACATCTACACCTACTACAACTATTCTACCTTATACACATCTACACCTACTACACATCTGCACCTACTACAACTAGTCTACCTTATACACATCTACACCTACTACACATCTACACCTACTACAACTATTCTACCTACTACACATCTACACCTACTACAACTATTCTACCTTATACACATCTACAACTACTACAGCTATTCTACAACTACTACACATCTACACCTACTACACCTACTACACATCTACACCTACTACAACTATTCTACCTACTACACATCTACACCTACTACAACTATTCTACCTACTACACATCTACAACTACTACAACTATTCTACCTACTACAACTATTCTACCTACTACACATCTACACCTACTACAACTATTCTACCTACTACACATCTACACCTACTACACATCTACAACTATTCTACCTTGTACACATCTACAACTACTACACATCTACAACTACTACACATCTACACCTACTACAACTATTCTACCTACTACACATCTACACCTACTACAACTATTTGCCTACTACACATCTACAACTACTACACATCTACACCTACTACACATCTACACCTACTACAACTATTCTACCTACTACACATCTACACCTACTACAACTATTCTACCTACTACACATCTACACCTACTACAACTATTCTACCTACTACACATCTACACCTAGTACAGCTATTCTACCTAGTACACATCTACACCTACTACACATCTACACCTACTACAACTATTCTACCTTATACACATCTACACCTACTACAACTATTCTACCTACTACACATCTACACCTACTACACATCTACACCTACTACAACTATTCTACTTCATACACATCTACAGCTACTACACATCTACTACAGCTATTCTACCTACTACACATCTACACCTACTACAACTATTCTACCTTATACACATCTACAACTACTACAGCTATTCTACCTTATACACATCTACACCTACTACAACTATTCTACCTTATACACATCTACACCTACTACACATCTACACCTACTACAACTATTCTACCTTATACACATCTACACCTACTACACATCTACAACTACTACAACTATTCTACCTACTACACATCTACAACTACTACACATCTACACCTACTATAACTATTCTACCTACTACACATCTACACCTACTACACATCTACACCTACTACACATCTACACCTACTACACATCTACACCTACTACAACTATTCTACCTTATACACATCTACACCTACTACACATCTGCACCTACTACAACTATTCTACCTTATACACATCTACACCTACTACACATCTACACCTACTACAACTATTCTACCTTATACACATCTACACCTACTACACATCTACACCTACTACAGCTATTCTACAACTACTACACATCTACACCTACTACAACTATTCTACCTTATACACATCTACAACTACTACACATCTACACCTACTACAGCTATTCTACCTACTACACATCTACACCTACTACACATCTACACCTACTACAACTATTCTACCTTATACACATCTACACCTACTACAACTATTCTACCTACTACACATCTACACCTACTACAACTATTCTACCTACTACACATCTACACCTACTACAGCTATTCTACCTTATACACATCTACACCTACTACACATCTATACACATCTACACCTACTACACATCTACACCTACTACAACTATTCTACCTTATACACATCTACACCTACTACACATCTACACCTACTACAACTATTCTACCTATACACATCTACACCTACTACACATCTACACCTACTACAGCTATTCTACAACTACTACACATCTACAACTACTACAACTATTCTACCTACTATACATCTACACCTACTACAGCTATTCTGCACCTACTATACATCTACACCTACTACAGCTATTCTACAACTACTACACATCTACACCTACTACAACTATTCTACCTTATACACATCTACAACTACTACACATCTACACCTACTACAGCTATTCTACCTACTACACATCTACACCTACTACACATCTACACCTACTACAACTTTTCTACCTACTACACATCTACACCTACTACAGCTATTCTACCTACTACATATCTACAACTACTACAACTATTCTACCTACTACACATCTACACCTACTACACATCTACACCTGCTACAGCTATTCTACCTACTACACATCTACACCTACTACAGCTGCTATTCTACCTTATACACATCTGCACCTACTACAACTATTCTACCTTATACACATCTACACCTACTACACATCTACACCTACTACAACTATTCTACCTACTACACATCTACACCTACTACAACTATTCTACCTACTACACATCTACACCTACTACAGCTATTATACCTTATACACCTACTACAACTATTCTACCTACTACACATCTACACCTACTACAACTATTCTACCTACTACACATCTGCACCTACTACAACTATTCTGCCTTATACACATCTACAACTACTACACATCTACACATACTACAACTTCTCTACCTACTACACATCTACACCTACTACAACTATTCTACCTACTACACATCTACACCTACTACAACTATTCTACCTACTACAACTATTCTACCTACTACACATCTACACCTACTACACATCTGCACCTACTACAGCTATTCTACCTACTACACATCTAAACCTACTACACATCTACACCTACTACAACTTCTCTACCTACTACACATCTACACCTACTACAACTATTCTACCTACTACACATCTACACCTACTACAACTATTCTACCTACTACACATCTACACCTACTACAACTATTCTACCTACTACACATCTACACCTACTACAACTATTCTACCTACTACACATCTACACCTACTACAGCTATTCTACCTACTACACATCTACAACTACTACACTGTCTCTGCCTACTACAACTATTCTACTACTACACATCTACACCTACTACAACCTACTACACATCTACACCTACTACACATCTACACCTACTACAACTATTCTACCTTATACACATCTACACCTACTACACATCTGCACCTACTACAACTAGTCTACCTTATACACATCTCACCTACTACACATCTACACCTACTACAACTATTCTACCTACTACACATCTACACCTACTACAACTATTCTACCTTATACACATCTACAACTACTACAGCTATTCTACAACTACTACACATCTACACCTACTACACCTACTACACATCTGCACCTACTACAACTATTCTACCTACTACACATCTACACCTACTACAACTATTCTACCTACTACACATCTACACCTACTACACATCTACAACTATTCTACCTTGTACACATCTACAACTACTACACATCTACAACTACTACACATCTACACCTACTACACATCTGCACCTGCTACAACTATTCTGCCTTATACACATCTACAACTACTACACATCTGTTCACCTACTACACATCTGCACCTACTACAACTATTCTACCTACTACACATCTACACCTACTACAACTATTCTACCTACTACACATCTGCACCTACTACAACTATTCTGCCTGCTACACATCTGCACCTGTACAGCTATTCTACCTAGTACACATCTACACCTACTACAACTATTCTGCCTGCTACACATCTGCACCTACTACAACTGTTCTGCCTACTACACATCTACACCTACTACACATCTCTGCCTACTACAACTGCACCTTCTACTTCTGCACATCTACAGCTACTACACATCTACTACAGCTGTTCTACCTACTACACATCTACACCTACTACAACTATTCTACCTTATACACATCTACAACTACTACAGCTATTCTACCTTATACACATCTACACCTACTACAACTATTCTACCTTATACACATCTACACCTACTACAACTATTCTACCTTATACACATCTACACCTACTACACATCTACAACTTCTACAACTATTCTACCTACTACACATCTACACCTACTACAACTATTCTACCTTATACACATCTACACCTACTACACATCTGCACCTACTACAACTATTCTACCTTATACACATCTACACCTACTACACATCTTCACCTACTACAACTATTCTACCTTATACACATCTACACCTACTACACATCTACACCTACTACAGCTATTCTACAACTACTACACATCTACACCTACTCTACCTTATACACATCTACAACTACTACACATCTACACCTACTACAGCTATTCTACCTACTACACATCTACACCTACTACACATCTACACCTACTACAACTATTCTACCTTATACACATCTACACCTACTACAACTATTCTACCTACTACACATCTACACCTACTACAACTATTCTACCTACTACACATCTACACCTACTACAGCTATTCTACCTTATACACATCTACACCTACTACAACTATTCTACCTTATACACATCTACACCTACTACACATCTACACCTACTACAACTATTCTACCTACTACACATCTACACCTACTACAACTATTCTACCTACTATACATCTACACCTACTACAGCTATTCTACAACTACTACACATCTACACCTACTACAACTATTCTACCTTATGCACATCTACAACTACTACACATCTACACCTACTACAGCTATTCTACCTACTACACATCTACACCTACTACACATCTACACCTACTACAACTATTCTACCTTATACACATCTACACCTACTACAGCTATTCTACCTACTACATATCTACAACTACTACAACTATTCTACCTACTACAACTATTCTACCTACTACACATCGACACCTACTACACATCTACACCTACTACAGCTATTCTACCTACTACACATCTACACCTACTACAGCTATTCTACCTTATACATCTACACCTACTACAACTATTCTACCTTATACACATCTACACCTACTACACATCTACACCTACTACAACTATTCTACCTACTGCACATCTACACCTACTACAACTATTCTACCTACTACACATCTACACCTACTACAGCTATTCTACCTATACACATCTACACCTACTACAACTATTCTACCTACTACACATCTACACCTACTACAACTATTCTACCTACTACACATCTACAACTACTACACATCTACACCTACTACAACTATTCTACCTTATCACATCTACAACTACTGCACATCTACACCTACTACAACTATTCTACCTACTATGCACATCTACACCTACTACAACTATTCTACCTACTACAACTATTCTACCTACTACACATCTACACCTACTACACATCTACACCTACTACAGCTATTCTACCTACTACACATCTAAACCTACTACACATCTACACCTACTACAACTATTCTACCTTATACACATCTACAGCTACTACACATCTACACCTACTACAACTATTCTACCTACTACACATCTACACCTACTACAACTATTCTACCTACTACAACTATTCTACCTACTACACATCTACACCTACTACAACTATTCTACCTACTACACATCTACACCTACTACAACTATTCTACCTTATACACATCTACAACTACTACACATCTACACCTACTACAACTATTCTACCTTATACACATCTACAGCTACTACACATCTACACCTACTACAACTATTCTACCTACTACACATCTACACCTACTACAACTATTCTACCTACTACAACTATTCTACCGATTACACATCTACACCTACTACAACTATTCTACCTACTACACATCTACACCTACTACAACTATTCTACCTACTACACATCTACACCTACTACAACTATTCTACCTACTACACATCTACACCTACTACAACTATTCTACCTACTACACATCTACACCTACTACAACTATTCTACCTACTACACATCTACACCTACTACAACTATTCTACCTTATACACATCTACAACTACTACACATCTACACCTACTACACATCTACACCTACTACAACTATTCTACCTACTACACATCTACACCTACTACAACTATTCTACCTACTACACATCTACACCTACTACAACTATTCTACCTACTACACATCTACACCTAGTACAGCTATTCTACCTAGTACACATCTACACCTACTACAACTATTCTACCTTATACACATCTACACCTACTACAACTATTCTACCTACTACACATCTACACCTACTACACATCTACACCTACTACAACTATTCTACTTCATACACATCTACAGCTACTACACATCTACTACAGCTATTCTACCTACTACACATCTACACCTACTACAACTATTCTACCTTATACACATCTACAACTACTACAGCTATTCTACCTTATACACATCTACACCTACTACAACTATTCTACCTTATACACATCTACACCTACTACACATCTACACCTACTACAACTATTCTACCTTATACACATCTACACCTACTACACATCTACAACTTCTACAACTATTCTACCTACTACACATCTACAACTACTACACATCTACACCTACTATAACTATTCTACCTACTACACATCTACACCTACTACACATCTACACCTACTACACATCTACACCTACTACACATCTACACCTACTACAACTATTCTACCTTATACACATCTACACCTACTACACATCTGCACCTACTACAACTATTCTACCTTATACACATCTACACCTACTACACATCTTCACCTACTACAACTATTCTACCTTATACACATCTACACCTACTACAGCTATTCTACAACTACTACACATCTACACCTACTACAACTATTCTACCTTATACACATCTACACCTACTACAGCTATTCTACCTACTACACATCTACACCTACTACACATCTACACCTACTACAACTATTCTACCTTATACACATCTACACCTACTACAACTATTCTACCTACTACACATCTACACCTACTACAACTATTCTACCTACTACACATCTACACCTACTACAGCTATTCTACCTTATACACATCTACACCTACTACAACTATTCTACCTTATACACATCTACACCTACTACACATCTACACCTACTACAACTATTCTACCTACTACACATCTACACCTACTACAACTATTCTACCTACTATACATCTACACCTACTACAACTATTCTACCTACTATACATCTACACCTACTACAACTATTCTACCTTATACACATCTACAACTACTACACATCTACACCTACTACAACTATTCTACCTTATACACATCTACAACTACTACACATCTACACCTACTACAGCTATTCTACCTACTACACATCTACACCTACTACACATCTACACCTACTACAACTATTCTACCTTATACACATCTACACCTACTACAGCTATTCTACCTACTACATATCTACAACTACTACAACTATTCTACCTACTACACATCTACACCTACTACAACTATTCTACCTACTACATATCTACAACTACTACAACTATTCTACCTACTACACATCTACACCTACTACAGCTATTCTACCTACTACATATCTACAACTACTACAACTATTCTACCTTATACACATCTACACCTACTACAACTATTCTACCTTATACACATCTACACCTACTACACATCTACACCTACTTCAACTATTCTACCTACTACACATCTACACCTACTACACATCTACACCTACTACAACTATTCTACCTACTACACATCTACAACTACTACACCTATTCTACCTTATACACATCTACAGCTACTACACATCTACACCTACTACAACTATTCTACCTTATACACATCTACACCTACTACAACTACACCTCTACACATCTACACCTACTACAACTATTCTACCTACTACACATCTACACCTACTACAGCTATTATACCTTATACACATCTACACCTACTACAACTATTCTACCTACTACACATCTACACCTACTACAACTATTCTACCTACTACACATCTACAACTACTACACATCTACACCTACTACAACTATTCTACCTTATACACATCTACAACTACTACACATCTACACCTACTACAACTTCTCTACCTACTACACATCTACACCTACTACAACTATTCTACCTACTACAACTATTCTACCTACTACACATCTACACCTACTACACATCTACACCTACTACAGCTATTCTACCTACTACACATCTAAACCTACTACACATCTACACCTACTACAACTATTCTACCTTATACACATCTACAGCTACTACACATCTACACCTACTACAACTATTCTACCTACTACACATCTACACCTACTACAACTATTCTACCTTATACACATCTACAACTACTACACATCTACACCTACTACAACTATTCTACCTTATACACATCTACAGCTACTACACATCTACACCTACTACAACTATTCTACCTACTACACATCTACACCTACTACAACTATTCTACCTACTACAACTATTCTACCGACTACACATCTACACCTACTACAACTATTCTACCTACTACACATCTACACCTACTACAACTATTCTACCTACTACACATCTACACCTACTACAACTATTCTACCTACTACACATCTACACCTACTACAACTATTCTACCTACTACACATCTACACCTACTACAACTATTCTACCTACTACACATCTACACCTACCACAGCTGCTACAGCTGCACATAGAGAGAATTGGTTTGAGGACCAAAATGTAATTGAGATCCAGTCGTGTTTTCTCAACCTTTCTTCTCCCTCTTTTTCTCTCTGTCAGCTGATAGGTCGAGGCCGGTACGGCTCGGTGTTCTGTGGTTCGTTGGACGAGCGACAGGTGGCTGTGAAGGTGTTCAGCTCAGCCAATCGGCAGAACTTCCTGAACGAGTGTTCCATTTATTGTCTCCCCCTGCTGGAGCATGACAACATCGCACACTTCATCGCTGCCGACGAACGGCTGGGGGCCGAGGGCCGAGTGGAGTACCTTCTGGTCATGGAGTACTACCCCCACGTAAGTACCTTCTACTGGGTTCTACTGGTTCTAGACGGCTGGGGGCCGAGGGCCGAGTGGAGTACCTTCTGGTCATGGAGTACTACCCCCACATAAGTACCTTCTACTGGGTTCTACTGGTCCCAGACGGCTGGGGGCCGAGTGCCGAGTGGAGTACCTTCTGGTCATGGAGTACTACCCCCACGTAAGTACCTTCTACTGGGTTCTACTGGTCCCAGACGGCCGAGGGCCGAGTGGGGTACCTTCTGGTCATGGAGTACTACCCCCACGTAAGTACCTTCTACTGGGTTCTACTGGTCCCAGGCGGCTGGGGGCCGAGGGCCGAGTGGAGTACCTTCTGGTCATGGAGTACTACCCCCACGTAAGTACCTTCTACTGGGTTCTACTGGTTCCAGACAGCTGGGGGCCGAGTGGAGTACTTTCTACTGGATTTGATTGGTTCCAGACGGCTGGGGGCCGAGTGGAGTACCTTCTACTGGGTTCTACTGGATCCAGACGGCTGGGGGCCGAGTAGAGTACCTTCTACTGGGTTCTACTGGTTACAGACGGCTTAGGCAGCTGATTCCCTTTTATTTAAAGTGACAAACCACCTCAGCACTCTCTCTCTCTCTGTGTCCTGGTGTATTATGATGTATTAATACAGTATATAGATATATATATATCCCTCTGTCTCCCTCCAGCTCTCTCTCTCTCTGGTTCTCTCTCTCTCTGGTTCTCTCTCTATCTCTGGTTCTCTCTCTATCTCTGGTTCTCTCTCTATCTCTGGTTCTCTCTCTATCTCTGGTTCTCTCTCTCTCTGGTTCTCTCTCTCTCTGGTTCTCTCTCTCTCTGGTTCTCTCTCTCTCTGGTTCTCTCTCTCTGGTTCTCTCTCTCTGGTTCTCTCTCTCTCTGGTTCTCTCTCTCTCTCTGGTGTATTATGATGTATTAATACAGTATATATCCTTCCCTCCTCTCTCTCTCTCTGGTCCTCTCTCTCTCTCTCTCTCTCTGGTTCTCTCTCTCTCTCTGGTTCTCTCTCTCTGGTTATCTCTCTCTATCTCTCTCTCTCTCTCTCTCTCTCTCTGTGTCCTGGTGTATTATGATGTATTAATACAGTATATATCCTTCCCTCCTCTCTCTCTCTGGTCCTCTCTCTCTCTGGTTCTCTCTCTCTCTCTCTCTCTCTGTGTCCTGGTGTATTATGATGTATTAATACAGTATATATCCTTCCCTCTTCTCTCTCTCTCTCTCTCTCTCTCTCTGGTCCTCTCTCTCTCTCTCTCTCTCTCTCTGGTTCTCTCTCTCTCTCTGGTTCTCTCTCTCTCTCTCTCTCTCTGTGTCCTGGTGTATTATGATGTATTAATACAGTATATATCCTTCCCTCCTCTCTCTCTCTCTGGTCCTCTCTCTCTCTTCTCTCTCTCTGGTTCTCTCTCTCTCTCTCTCTCTGTGTCCTGGTGTATTATGATGTATTAATACAGTATATATCCTTCCCTCCTCTCTCTCTCTCTGGTCCTCTCTCTCTCTCTCTCTCTCTCTCTGGTTCTCTCTCTCTCTCTGTGTCCTGGTGTATTATGATGTATTAATACAGTATATATCCTTCCCTCCTCTCTCTCTCTCTCTGGTTCTCTCTCTCTCTCTCTCTCTCTCTCTCTGTGTCCTGGTGTATTATGATGTATTAATACAGTATATATCCTTCCCTCTCTCTCTCTCTCTCTCTGTCAGGGCTCTTTGTATCGCTATCTGGGCCTGCAGACAGGAGACTGGATGAGTAGCTGTCGTCTGGCCCATTCCATCACCAGAGGCCTGGCCTACCTGCATACTGAGCTGCTTAAAGGAGGTGAGACATACACCTGACCTCCACACCCTGTCCACCTGACCTCCACACACTGTCCACCTCACCTCCACACCCTGTCCACCTGACCTCCGCGCCCTGTCCACCTGACCTCCGCGCCCTGTCCACCTGACCTCCGCGCCCTGTCCACCTGACCTCCGCGCCCTGTCCACCTGACCTCCGCGCCCTGTCCACCTGACCTCCGCGCCCTGTCCACCTGACCTCCGCGCCCTGTCCACCTGACCTCCGCGCCCTGTCCACCTGACCTCTGCGCCTTGTCCACCTGACCTCCGCGCCCTGTCCACCTGACCTCTGCGCCTTGTCCACCTGACCTCTACGCCCTGTCCACCTGACCTCCACGCCCTGTCCACCTGACCTCCACGCCCTGTCCACCTGACCTCCACGCCCTGTCCACCTGACCTCTACGCCCTGTCCACCTGACCTCTACGCCCTGTCCACCTGACCTCTGTGGTTCAATGTAGAGTAGTAATGTAGCCATCCTCTGGCTGTGGTTCAATGTAGAGTAGTAATGTAGCCATCCTCTGGCTGTGGTTCAATGTGGAGTAGTATTGTAGCCATCCTCTGTGGTTCAATGTGGATTAGTATTGTAGCCATCCTCTGTGGTTCAATGTGGAGTAGTATTGTAGCTATCCTCTGTGGTTCAATGTGGAGTAGTAATGTAGCCATCCTCTGGCTGTGGTTCAATGTAGAGTAGTAATGTAGCCATCCTCTGGCTGTGGTTCAATGTAGAGTAGTAATGTAGCCATCCTCTGGCTGGGTTTCAATGTGGAGTAGTAATGTAGCCATCCTCTGTGGTTCAATGTAGAGTAGTAATGTAGCCATCCTCTGTGGTTCAATGTAGAGTAGTAATGTAGCCATCCTCTGGCTGTGGTTCAATGTGGAGTAGTAATGTAGCCATCCTCTGTGGTTCAATATAGAGTAGTAATGTAGCCATCCTATGGCTGTGGTTCAATGTGGAGTAGTAATGTAGCCATCCTCTGTGGTTCAATGTAGAGTAGTAATGTAGCCATCCTCTGGCTGTGGTTCAATGTGGAGTAGTAATGTAGCCATCCTCTGGCTGTGGTTCAATGTGGAGTAGTATTGTAGCCATCCTCTGGCTGGGTTTCAATGTGGAGTAGTAATGTAGCCATCCTCTGTGGTTCAATGTAGAGTAGTAATGTAGCCATCCTCTGGCTGTGGTTCAATGTAGAGTAGTAATGTAGCCATCCTCTGGCTGTGCTTCAATGTGGAGTAGTATTGTAGCCATCCTCTGTGGTTCAATGTGGAGTAGTATTGTAGCCATCCTCTGTGGTTCAATGTGGAGTAGTAATGTAGCCATCCTCTGGCTGTGGTTCAATGTAGAGTAGTAATGTAGCCATCCTCTGGCTGTGGTTCAATGTAGAGTAGTAATGTAGCCATCCTCTGGCTGGGTTTCAATGTGGAGTAGTAATGTAGCCATCCTCTGTGGTTCAATGTAGAGTAGTAATGTAGCCATCCTCTGTGGTTCAATGTAGAGTAGTAATGTAGCCATCCTCTGTGGTTCAATATAGAGTAGTAATGTAGCCATCCTATGGCTGTGGTTCAATGTGGAGTAGTAATGTAGCCATCCTCTGTGGTTCAATGTAGAGTAGTAATGTAGCCATCCTCTGGCTGTGGTTCAATGTGGAGTAGTAATGTAGCCATCCTCTGGCTGTGGTTCAATGTAGAGTAGTAATGTAGCCATCCTCTGGCTGGGTTTCAATGTAGAGTAGTAATGTAGCCATCCTCTGTGGTTCAATATAGAGTAGTAATGTAGCCATCCTCTGTGGTTCAATGTGGAGTAGTAATGTAGCCATCCTCTGGCTGTGGTTCAATGTAGAGTAGTAATGTAGCCATCCTCTGTGGTTCAATGTGGAGTAGTAATGTAGCCATCCTCTGGCTGTGGTTCAATGTAGAGTAGTAATGTAGCCATCCTCTGTGGTTCAATGTGGAGTAGTATTGTAGCCATCCTCTGTGGTTCAATGTGGAGTAGTAATGTAGCCATCCTCTGGCTGTGGTTCAATGTAGAGTAGTAATGTAGCCATCCTCTGGCTGTGGTTCAATGTAGAGTAGTAATGTAGCCATCCTCTGGCTGGGTTTCAATGTGGAGTAGTAATGTAGCCATCCTCTGTGGTTCAATGTAGAGTAGTAATGTAGCCATCCTCTGTGGTTCAATGTAGAGTAGTAATGTAGCCATCCTCTGTGGTTCAATATAGAGTAGTAATGTAGCCATCCTATGGCTGTGGTTCAATGTGGAGTAGTAATGTAGCCATCCTCTGTGGTTCAATGTAGAGTAGTAATGTAGCCATCCTCTGGCTGTGGTTCAATGTGGAGTAGTAATGTAGCCATCCTCTGGCTGTGGTTCAATGTAGAGTAGTAATGTAGCCATCCTCTGGCTGGGTTTCAATGTAGAGTAGTAATGTAGCCATCCTCTGTGGTTCAATATAGAGTAGTAATGTAGCCATCCTCTGTGGTTCAATGTGGAGTAGTAATGTAGCCATCCTCTGGCTGTGGTTCAATGTAGAGTAGTAATGTAGCCATCCTCTGTGGTTCAATGTGGAGTAGTAATGTAGCCATCCTCTGGCTGTGGTTCAATGTAGAGTAGTAATGTAGCCATCCTCTGTGGTTCAATGTAGAGTAGTAATGTAGCCATCCTCTGGCTGTGGTTCAATGTGGAGTAGTAATATAGCCATCCTCTGGCTGTGGTTCAATGTGGAGTAGTAATGTAGCCATCCTCTGGCTGTGGTTCAATGTAGAGTAGTAATGTAGCCATCCTCTGGCTGGGTTTCAATGTGGAGTAGTAATGTAGCCATCCTCTGGGGTTCAATGTAGAGTAGTAATGTAGCCATCCGCTGGCTGTGGTTCAATGTGGAGTAGTAATGTAGCCATCCTCTGGCTGTGGTTCAATGTAGAGTAGTAATGTAGCCATCCTCTGTGGTTCAATGTGGAGTAGTAATGTAGCCATCCTCTGTGGTTCAATGTAGAGTAGTAATGTAGCCATCCTCTGTGGTTTAATGTGGAGTAGTAATGTAGCCATCCTCTGGCTGGGTTTCAATGTGGAGTAGTAATGTAGCCATCCTCTGGGGTTCAATGTAGAGTAGTAATGTAGCCATCCGCTGGCTGTGGTTCAATGTGGAGTAGTAATGTAGCCATCCTCTGGCTGTGGTTCAATGTAGAGTAGTAATGTAGCCATCCTCTGTGGTTCAA
The DNA here is from genome assembly GCF_034236695.1 of Oncorhynchus nerka. Lineage (NCBI taxonomy): Eukaryota > Metazoa > Chordata > Actinopteri > Salmoniformes > Salmonidae > Oncorhynchus > Oncorhynchus nerka. The sequence goes on along the minus strand of NW_027040386.1, from coordinate 179,851 downwards.
TGTGGAGTAGTAATGTAGCCATCCTCTGTGGTTCAATGTAGAGTAGTAATGTAGCCATCCTCTGGCTGTGGTTCAATGTGGAGTAGTAATGTAGCCATCCTCTGGCTGTGGTTCAATGTGGAGTAGTTATGTAGCCATCCTCTGGCTGGGTTTCAATGTGGAGTAGTAATGTAGCCATCCTCTGGCTGGGTTTCAATGTGGAGTAGTAATGTAGCCATCCTCTGGCTGTGGTTCAATGTGGAGTAGTTATGTAGCCATCCTCTGGCTGGGTTTCAATGTGGAGTAGTTATGTAGCCTTCCTCTGGCTGTGGTTCAATGTAGAGTAGTAATGTAGCCATCCTCTGTGGTTCAATGTGGAGTAGTAATGTAGCCATCCTCTGGCTGTGGTTCAATGTAGAGTAGTAATGTAGCCATCCTCTGTGGTTCAATGTAGAGTAGTAATGTAGCCATCCTCTGTCTGTGGTTCAATCACCAGACTGCTGCTCTATTCTACAATACTATCACCAGAGTACTGCTCTGTTCTACAGGGCTCTCACTGCCCTCTAGTGGATACTGTGATACTGCACCAAGTCAATAGATCTCTGCCTGTGCCCTGGTAGTAAGGATCAGTTCTCCTCATCTATTATGAACCACCCCGGTCCTAGTTCTAAATATTATCTTCTTACTCCTTTCTCCCTCCTCCTCCTCTCTTCTCCCTCCTCCTCCTCTCTTCTCCCTCCTCCTCCTCTCTTCTCCCTCATCCTCCTCTCTTCTCCCTCCTCCTCCTCCTCTTCTCCCTCCTCCTCCACCTCTTCTCCCTCATCCTCCTCTCTTCTCCCTCCTCTCTTCTCCCTCCTCCTCCTCTCTTCTCCCTCCTCCTCCTCTTCTCCCTCATCCTCCTCTCTTCTCCCTCCTCCTCCTCTCTTCTCCCTCCTCCTCCTCTCTTCTCCCTCATCCTCCTCTCTTCTCCCTCATCCTCCTCTCTTCTCCCTCCTCCTCCTCTCTTCTCCCTCCTCCTCCTCTCTTCTCCCTCCTCCTCTTCTCCCTCCTCCTCCTCCTCTCTTCTCCCTCCTCCTCTCTTCTCCCTCCTCCTCCTCTCTTCTCTCTTCTCCTCCTCTCTTCTCCCTCCTCCTCTCTTCTCCCTCCTCCTCCTCTCTTCTCCCTCCTCCCCCTCCTCTCCCTCCTCTCCTCTTCCCCCCTCTCCTTCTCTTCTCCCTCCTCTCTTCCTCCCCCCTCTATTCCTCATCATCCTCTCTTCTCTCCTCTTTCCCCCTCCTTCTCTCTCCATACCTCCTCTTCTCCCCCCTCCTTGTCCTCCTCCAGACTTCTACAAGCCAGCTGTGTCTCACAGAGATCTGAACAGTCGGAACATTCTGGTGAAGAACGACGGAACGTGTGTCATCATCGACTTTGGCCTCTCCATGAAGTTGACGGGGAACCGGCCGGTACGACAGGGAGAGGAGGAGAACGCTGCCATCAGTGAGGTGAGACCATAGAACCCATGTCATCAGTGAGGTGAGACCATAGAACCCTTTGAACCCATGTCATCAGTGAGGTGAGACCATAGAACCCTTTGGAACCCATGTCATCAGTGAGGAGAGACCATAGAACCCTTTGAAACCCATGTCATCAGTGAGGTGAGACCATAGAACCCTTTGAAACCAATTTAATCAGTGAGGTGAGACCATAGAACCCTTTGAAACCCATGTCATCAGTAAGGTGAGACCATAGAACCCTTTGAAACCCATGTCATCAGTGAGGGGAGACCATAGAACCCTTTGGAACCCATGTCATCAGTGAGGGGAGACCATAGAACCCTTTGAAACCCATGTCATCAGTAAGGTGAGACCATAGAACCATTTGGAACCCATGTCATCAGTGAGGGGAGACCATAGAACCCTTTGAAACCCATGTCATCAGTGAGGTGAGACCATAGAACCCTTTGAAACCCATGTCATCAGTGAGGTGAGACCATAGAACCCTTTGAAACCCATGTCATCAGTGAGGAGAGACCATAGAACCCTTTGAAACCAATTTAATCAGTGAGGGGAGACCATAGAACCCTTTGAAACCCATGTCATCAGTGAGGTGAGACCATAGAACCCATGTCATCAGTGAGGAGAGACCATAGAACCCTTTGAAACCAATTTAATCAGTGAGGTGAGACCATAGAACCCTTTGAACCCATGTCATCAGTGAGGAGAGACCATAGAACCCTTTGAAACCCATGTCATCAGTGAGGTGAGACCATAGAACCCATGTCATCAGTGAGGTGAGACCATAGAACCCTTTGGAACCCATGTCATCAGTGAGGAGAGACCATAGAACCCTTTGAAACCAATTTAATCAGTGAGGTGAGACCATAGAACCCTTTGAAACCCATGTCATCAGTGAGGTGAGACCATAGAACCCTTTGAAACCAATTTCATCAGTGAGGTGAGACCATAGAACCCTTTGAAACCAATTTAATCAGTGAGGTGAGACCATAGAACCCTTTGAAACCCATGTCATCAGTAAGGTGAGACCATAGAACCCTTTGAAACCCATGTCATCAGTGAGGGAAGACCATAGAACCCTTTGAAACCCATGTCATCAGTGAGGTGAGACCATAGAACCCTTTGAAACCCATGTCATCAGTGAGGTGAGACCATAGAACCCTTTGAAACCCATGTCATCAGTGAGGAGAGACCATAGAACCCTTTGAAACCAATTTAATCAGTGAGGGGAGACCATAGAACCCTTTGAAACCCATGTCATCAGTGAGGTGAGACCATAGAACCCTTTGAAACCAATTTAATCAGTGAGGTGAGACCATAGAACCCTTTGAAACCCATGTCATCAGTGAGGTGAGACCATAGAACCCTTTGAAACCAATTTAATCAGTGAGGTGAGACCATAGAACCCTTTGAAACCCATGTCATCAGTGAGGTGAGACCATAGAACCCTTTGAAACCCATGTCATCAGTGAGGTGAGACCATAGAACCCTTTGAAACCAATTTAATCAGTGAGGTGAGACCATAGAACCCTTTGAAACCCATGTCATCAGTGAGGTGAGACCATAGAAAACCAATTTAATCAGTGAGGTGAGACCATAGAACCCTTTGAAACCCATGTCATCAGTGAGGTGAGACCATAGAACCCTTTGAAACCCATGTCATCAGTGAGGTGAGACCATAGAACCCTTTGAAACCAATGTAATCAGTGAGGTGAGACCATAGAACCCTTTGAAACCCATGTCATCAGTGAGGTGAGACCATAGAACCCTTTGAAACCCATGTCATCAGTGAGGTGAGACCATAGAACCCTTTGAAACCAATTTAATCAGTGAGGTGAGACCATAGAACCCTTTGAAACCCATGTCATCGGTAAGGTGAGACCATAGAACCATTTGGAACCCATGTCATCAGTGAGGGGAGACCATAGAACCCTTTGAAACCCATGTCATCGGTGAGGTGAGACCATAGAACCCTTTGAAACCCATGTCATCAGAGAGGTGAGACCATAGAACCATTTGAAACCCATGTCATCAGTGAGGAGAGACCATAGAACCCTTTGAAACCAATTTAATCAGTGAGGGGAGACCATAGAACCCTTTGAAACCCATGTCATCAGTGAGGTGAGACCATAGAACCCATGTCATCAGTGAGGAGAGACCATAGAACCCTTTGAAACCAATTTAATCAGTGAGGTGAGACCATAGAACCCTTTGAAACCAATGTAATCAGTGAGGGGAGAACATAGAACCCTTTGAAACCCATGTCATCAGTGAGGTGAGACCATAGAACCCTTTGAAACCAATTTAATCAGTGAGGTGAGACCATAGAACCCTTTGAAACCCATGTCATCAGTGAGGTGAGACCATAGAACCCATGTCATCAGTGAGGAGAGACCATAGAACCCTTTGAAACCAATTTAATCAGTGAGGTGAGACCATAGAACCCTTTGAACCCATGTCATCAGTGAGGGAGACCATAGAACCCTTTGAAACCCATGTCATCAGTGAGGGAGACCATAGAACCCTTTGAAACCAATTTAATCAGTGAGGTGAGACCATAGAACCCATGTCATCAGTGAGGTGAGACCATAGAACCCTTTGGAACCCATGTCATCAGTGAGGAGAGACCATAGAACCCTTTGAAACCCATGTCATCAGTGAGGAGACCATAGAACCCTTTGAAACCAATTTAATCAGTGAGGTGAGACCATAGAACCCTTTGAAACCCATGTCATCAGTGAGGTGAGACCATAGAACCCTTTGAAACCAATTTCATCAGTGAGGTGAGACCATAGAACCCTTTGAAACCCATGTCATCAGTGAGGGGAGACCATAGAACCCTTTGAAACCAATTTAATCAGTGAGGTGAGACCATAGAACCCTTTGAAACCCATGTCATCAGTAAGGTGAGACCATAGAACCCTTTGAAACCCATGTCATCAGTGAGGGAGACCATAGAACCCTTTGGAAACCCATGTCATCAGTGAGGTGAGACCATAGAACCCTTTGAAACCCATGTCATCAGTGAGGTGAGACCATAGAACCATTTGGAACCCATGTCATCAGTGAGGAGAGACCATAGAGTGAGGTGAGACCATAGAACCCTTTGAAACCCATGTCATCAGTGAGGGGAGACCATAGAACCCTTTGAAACCCATGTCATCAGTGAGGTGAGACCATAGAACCCTTTGAAACCCATGTCATCAGTGAGGTGAGACCATAGAACCCTTTGATGTCATCAGTGAGGAGAGACCATAGAACCCTTTGAAACCAATGTAATCAGTGAGGTGAGACCATAGAACCCTTTGAACCCATGTCATCAGTGAGGAGAGACCATAGAACCCTTTGAAACCCATGTCATCAGTGAGGGGACCAACCATAGAATGTCCCTTTGAAACCAATTTAATCAGTGAGGTGAGACCATAGAACCCTTTGAAACCAATTTAATCAGTGAGGGGAGACCATAGAACCCTTTGAAACCCATGTCATCAGTAAGGTGAGACCATAGAACCCTTTGAAACCAATTTAATCAGTGAGGTGAGACCATAGAACCCTTTGAAACCCATGTCATCAGTGAGGTGAGACCATAACCCATGTCATCAGTGAGGAGAGACCATAGAACCCTTTGAAACCAATTTAATCAGTGAGGTGAGACCATAGAACCCTTTGAACCCATGTCATCAGTGAGGGGAGACCATAGAACCCTTTGAAACCCATGTCATCAGTGAGGGGAGACCATAGAACCCTTTGAAACCAATCAATCAGTGAGGTGAGACCATAGAACCCATGTCATCAGTGAGGTTGAACCCTTTGGAACCCATGTCATCAGTGAGGAGAGACCATAGAACCCTTTGAAACCCATGTCATCAGTGAGGGGAGACCATAGAACCCTTTGAAACCAATTTAATCAGTGAGGTGAGACCATAGAACCCTTTGAAACCCATGTCATCAGTGAGGTGAGACCATAGAACCCTTTGAAACCAATTTAATCAGTGAGGTGAGACCATAGAACCCTTTGAAACCCATGTCATCAGTGAGGCGAGACCATAGAACCCTTTGAAACCAATTTAATCAGTGAGGTGAGACCATAGAACCCTTTGAAACCCATGTCATCAGTAAGGTGAGACCATAGAACCCTTTGAAACCCATTTCATCAGTGAGGGAGACCATAGAACCCTTTGGAACCCATGTCATCAGTGAGGGCAGACCATAGAACCCTTTGAAACCCATGTCATCAGTAAGGTGAGACCATAGAACCATTTGGAACCCATGTCATCAGTGAGGGAGACCATAGAACCCTTTGAAACCCATGTCATCAGTGAGGTGAGACCATAGAACCCTTTGAAACCCATGTCATCAGTGAGGAGAGACCATAGAACCCTTTGAAACCAATGTAATCAGTGAGGGGAGACCATAGAACCCGTTGAAACCCATGTCATCAGTGAGGTGAGACCATAGAACCCTTTGAAACCAATTTAATCAGTGAGGGAGACCATAGAACCCTTTGAAACCCATGTCATCAGTGAGGTGAGACCATAGAACCCTTTGAAACCAATTTAATCAGTGAGGTGAGACCATAGAACCCTTTGAAACCCATGTCATCAGTGAGGTGAGACCATAGAACCCTTTGAAACCAATTTAATCAGTGAGGTGAGACCATAGAACCCTTTGAAACCCATGTCATCAGTGAGGTGAGACCATAGAACCCATGTCATCAGTGAGGAGAGACCATAGAACCCTTTGAAACCAATTTAATCAGTGAGGTGAGACCATAGAACCCTTTGAACCCATGTCATCAGTGAGGGAGACCATAGAACCCTTTGAAACCCATGTCATCAGTGAGGGAGACCATAGAACCCTTTGAAACCAATTTAATCAGTGAGGTGAGACCATAGAACCCATGTCATCAGTGAGGTGAGACCATAGAACCCTTTGGAACCCATGTCATCAGTGAGGAGAGACCATAGAACCCTTTGAAACCCATGTCATCAGTGAGGGGAGACCATAGAACCCTTTGAAACCAATTTAATCAGTGAGGTGAGACCATAGAACCCTTTGAAACCCATGTCATCAGTGAGATGAGACCATAGAACCCTTTGAAACCAATTTAATCAGTGAGGTGAGACCATAGAACCCTTTGAAACCCATGTCATCAGTGAGGTGAGACCATAGAACCCTTTGAAACCAATTTAATCAGTGAGGTGAGACCATAGAACCCTTTGAAACCCATGTCATCAGTAAGGTGAGACCATAGAACCCTTTGAAACCCATTTCATCAGTGAGGGGAGACCATAGAACCCTTTGGAACCCATGTCATCAGTGAGGGCAGACCATAGAACCCTTAGAAACCCATGTCATCAGTAAGGTGAGACCATAGAACCATTTGGAACCCATGTCATCAGTGAGGGGAGACCATAGAACCCTTTGAAACCCATGTCATCAGTGAGGTGAGACCATAGAACCCTTTGAAACCCATGTCATCAGTGAGGTGAGACCATAGAACCCTTTGAAACCCATGTCATCAGTGAGGAGAGACCATAGAACCCTTTGAAACCAATGTAATCAGTGAGGGGAGACCATAGAACCCGTTGAAACCCATGTCATCAGTGAGGTGAGACCATAGAACCCTTTGAAACCAATTTAATCAGTGAGGTGAGACCATAGAACCCTTTGAAACCCATGCCATCAGTGAGGTGAGACCATAGAACCCTTTGAAACCAATTTAATCAGTGAGGTGAGACCATAGAACCCTTTGAACCCATGTCATCAGTGAGGAGAGACCATAGAACCCTTTGAAACCCATGTCATCAGTGAGGTGAGACCATAGAACCCTTTGAAACCAATTTAATCAGTGAGGTGAGACCATAGAACCCTTTGAAACCAATTTAATCAGTGAGGGGAGACCATAGAACCCTTTGAAACCCATGTCATCAGTGAGGTGAGACCATAGAACCCTTTGAAACCAATTTAATCAGTGAGGTGAGACCATAGAACCCTTTGAAACCCATGTCATCAGTGAGGTGAGACCATAGAACCCTTTGAAACCAATTTAATCAGTGAGGTGAGACCATAGAACCCTTTGAAACCCATGTCATCAGTGAGGTGAGACCATAGAACCCTTTGAAACCAATTTAATCAGTGAGGTGAGACCATAGAACCCTTTGAAACCCATGTCATCAGTGAGGGAGACCATAGAACCCTTTGAAACCAATTTAATCAGTGAGGTGAGACCATAGAACCCATGTCATCAGTGAGGTGAGACCATAGAACCCTTTGGAACCCATGTCATCAGTGAGGAGAGACCATAGAACCCTTTGAAACCCATGTCATCAGTGAGGGAGAGACCATAGAACCCTTTGAAACCAATTTAATCAGTGAGGTGAGACCATAGAACCCTTTGAAACCCATGTCATCAGTGAGGTGAGACCATAGAACCCTTTGAAACCAATTTAATCAGTGAGGTGAGACCATAGAACCCTTTGAAACCCATGTCATCAGTGAGGCGAGACCATAGAACCCTTTGAAACCAATTTAATCAGTGAGGTGAGACCATAGAACCCTTTGAAACCCATGTCATCAGTAAGGTGAGACCATAGAACCCTTTGAAACCCATTTCATCAGTGAGGGGAGACCATAGAACCCTTTGGAACCCATGTCATCAGTGAGGGCAGACCATAGAACCCTTAGAAACCCATGTCATCAGTAAGGTGAGACCATAGAACCATTTGGAACCCATGTCATCAGTGAGGGGAGACCATAGAACCCTTTGAAACCCATGTCATCAGTGAGGTGAGACCATAGAACCCTTTGAAACCCATGTCATCAGTGAGGAGAGACCATAGAACCCTTTGAAACCAATGTAATCAGTGAGGGGAGACCATAGAACCCGTTGAAACCCATGTCATCAGTGAGGAGAGACCATAGAACCCTTTGAAACCAATGTAATCAGTGAGGGGAGACCATAGAACCCGTTGAAACCCATGTCATCAGTGAGGTGAGACCATAGAACCCTTTGAAACCAATTTAATCAGTGAGGGGAGACCATAGAACCCTTTGAAACCCATGTCATCAGTGAGGTGAGACCATAGAACCCTTTGAAACCAATTTAATCAGTGAGGTGAGACCATAGAACCCTTTGAAACCCATGTCATCAGTGAGGTGAGACCATAGAACCCTTTGAAACCAATTTAATCAGTGAGGTGAGACCATAGAACCCTTTGAAACCCATGTCATCAGTGAGGTGAGACCATAGAACCCATGTCATCAGTGAGGACCATAGAACCCTTTGAAACCAATTTAATCAGTGAGGTGAGACCATAGAACCCATGTCATCAGTGAGGTGAGACCATAGAACCCTTTGAAACCCATGTCATCAGTGAGGAGAGACCATAGAACCCTTTGAAACCAATTTAATCAGTGAGGTGAGACCATAGAACCCTTTGAAACCCATGTCATCAGTAAAGGTGAGACCATAGAACCCTTTGAAACCCATTTCATCAGTGAGGGGAGACCATAGAACCCTTTGGAACCCATGTCATCAGTGAGGGCAGACCATAGAACCCTTTGAAACCCATGTCATCAGTGAGGTGAGACCATAGAACCATTTGAACCCATGTCATCAGTGAGGGAGACCATAGAACCCTTTGAAACCCATGTCATCAGTGAGGTGAGACCATAGAACCCTTTGAAACCAATTTAATCAGTGAGGTGAGACCATAGAACCCTTTGAAACCCATGTCATCAGTAGGTGAGACCATAGAACCCTTTGAAACCAATTTAATCAGTGAGGTGAGACCATAGAACCCTTTGAAACCCATGTCATCAGTGAGGTGAGACCATAGAACCCATGTCATCAGTGAGGAGAGACCATAGAACCCTTTGAAACCAATTTAATCAGTGAGGTGAGACCATAGAACCCTTTGAACCCATGTCATCAGTGAGGGAGACCATAGAACCCTTTGAAACCAATTTAATCAGTGAGGTGAGACCATAGAACCCATGTCATCAGTGAGGTGAGACCATAGAACCCTTTGGAACCCATGTCATCAGTGAGGAGAGACCATAGAACCCTTTGAAACCCATGTCATCAGTGAGGGAGACCATAGAACCCTTTGAAACCAATTTAATCAGTGAGGTGAGACCATAGAACCCTTTGAAACCCATGTCATCAGTGAGGTGAGACCATAGAACCCTTTGAAACCAATTTAATCAGTGAGGTGAGACCATAGAACCCTTTGAAACCCATGTCATCAGTGAGGCGAGACCATAGAACCCTTTGAAACCAATTTAATCAGTGAGGTGAGACCATAGAACCCTTTGAAACCCATGTCATCAGTAAGGTGAGACCATAGAACCCTTTGAAACCCATTTCATCAGTGAGGGGAGACCATAGAACCCTTTGGAACCCATGTCATCAGTGAGGGGCGACCATAGAACCCTTAGAAACCCATGTCATCAGTAAGGTGAGACCATAGAACCATTTGGAACCCATGTCATCAGTGAGGGAGACCATAGAACCCTTTGAAACCCATGTCATCAGTGAGGTGAGACCATAGAACCCTTTGAAACCCATGTCATCAGTGAGGAGAGACCATAGAACCCTTTGAAACCAATGTAATCAGTGAGGTGAGACCATAGAACCCTTGAAACCCATGTCATCAGTGAGGAGAGACCATAGAACCCTTTGAAACCAATTTAATCAGTGAGGGGAGACCATAGAACCCGTTGAAACCCATGTCATCAGTGAGGTGACCATAGAACCCTTTGAAACCAATTTAATCAGTGAGGGAGACCATAGAACCCTTTGAAACCCATGTCATCAGTGAGGTGAGACCATAGAACCCTTTGAAACCAATTTAATCAGTGAGGTGAGACCATAGAACCCTTTGAAACCCATGTCATCAGTAAGGTGAGACCATAGAACCCTTTGAAACCAATTTAATCAGTGAGGTGAGACCATAGAACCCTTTGAAACCCATGTCATCAGTGAGGTGAGACCATAGAACCCATGTCATCAGTGAGGAGAGACCATAGAACCCTTTGAAACCAATTTAATCAGTGAGGTGAGACCATAGAACCCTTTGAACCCATGTCATCAGTGAGGGGAGACCATAGAACCCTTTGAAACCCATGTCATCAGTGAGGGGAGACCATAGAACCCTTTGAAACCAATTTAATCAGTGAGGTGAGACCATAGAACCCATGTCATCAGTGAGGTGAGACCATAGAACCCTTTGGAACCCATGTCATCAGTGAGGAGAGACCATAGAACCCTTTGAAACCCATGTCATCAGTGAGGGAGACCATAGAACCCTTTGAAACCAATTTAATCAGTGAGGTGAGACCATAGAACCCTTTGAAACCCATGTCATCAGTGAGGTGAGACCATAGAACCCTTTGAAACCAATTTAATCAGTGAGGTGAGACCATAGAACCCTTTGAAACCCATGTCATCAGTGAGGCGAGACCATAGAACCCTTTGAAACCAATTTAATCAGTGAGGTGAGACCATAGAACCCTTTGAAACCCATGTCATCAGTGAGGTGAGACCATAGAACCCTTTGAAACCCATTTCATCAGTGAGGGAGACCATAGAACCCTTTGGAACCCATGTCATCAGTGAGGGCAGACCATAGAACCCTTAGAAACCCATGTCATCAGTAAGGTGAGACCATAGAACCATTTGGAACCCATGTCATCAGTGAGGGAGACCATAGAACCCTTTGAAACCCATGTCATCAGTGAGGTGAGACCATAGAACCCTTTGAAACCCATGTCATCAGTGAGGTGAGACCATAGAACCCTTTGAAACCCATGTCATCAGTGAGGAGAGACCATAGAACCCTTTGAAACCAATGTAATCAGTGAGGGAGACCATAGAACCCGTTGAAACCCATGTCATCAGTGAGGTGAGACCATAGAACCCTTTGAAACCAATTTAATCAGTGAGGTGAGACCATAGAACCCTTTGAAACCCATGCCATCAGTGAGGTGAGACCATAGCACCCATGTCATCAGACCATAGAACCCTTTGAAACCAATTTAATCAGTGAGGTGAGACCATAGAACCCTTTGAACCCATGTCATCAGTGAGGAGAGACCATAGAACCCTTTGAAACCCATGTCATCAGTGAGGTGAGACCATAGAACCCATTGGAAAACCCATGTCATCAGTGAGGTGAGACCATAGAACCCTTTGAAACCCATGTCATCAGTGAGGTGAGACCATAGAACAGTGTGAGGTGAGACCATAGAACCCTTTGAAACCAATTTAATCAGTGAGGTGAACCATAGAACCCTTTGAACCCATGTCATCAGTGAGGGAGACCATAGAACCCATGTCAGTGAGGAGAGACCATAGAACCCTTTGAAACCCATGTCATCAGTGAGGTGAGACCATAGAACCCATGTCATCAGTGAGGAGAGACCAGAACCCTTTGAAACCCATGTCATCAGTGAGGTGAGACCATAGAACCCTTTGAAACCCATGTCATCAGTGAGGTGAGACCATAGAACCCATGTCATCAGTGAGGTGAGACCATAGAACCCTTTGGAACCCATGTCATCAGTGAGGAGAGACCATAGAACCCTTTGAAACCCATGTCATCAGTGAGGAGAGACCATAGAACCCTTTGAAACCCATGTCATCAGTGAGGGAGACCATAGAACCCATGTCATCAAGGGAGACCATAGAACCCTTTGGAAACCAATTTAATCAGTGAGGTGAGACCATAGAACCCTTTGAAACCCATGTCATCAGTGAGGTGAGACCATAGAACCCTTTGAAACCAATTTAATCAGTGAGGTGAGACCATAGAACCCTTTGAAACCCATGTCATCAGTGAGGAGAGACCATAGAACCCTTTGAAACCCATGTCATCAGTGAGGTGAGACCATAGAACCCATGTCATCAGTGAGGAGAGACCATAGAACCCTTTGAAACCAATTTAATCAGTGAGGTGAGACCATAGAACCCTTTGAAACCCATGTCATCAGTGAGGTGAGACCATAGAACCCTTTGAAACCCATGTCATCAGTGAGGTGAGACCATAGAACCCTTTGAAACCCATGTCATCAGTGAGGAGAGACCATAGAACCCTTTGAAACCAATTTAATCAGTGAGGGGAGACCATAGAACCCTTTGAAACCCATGTCATCAGTGAGGTGAGACCATAGAACCCTTTGAAACCAATTTAATCAGTGAGGTGAGACCATAGAACCCTTTGAAACCCATGTCATCAGTGAGGTGAGACCATAGAACCCTTTGAAACCAATTTAATCAGTGAGGTGAGACCATAGAACCCTTTGAAACCCATGTCATCAGTGAGGGAGACCATAGAACCCTTTGAAACCAATTTAATCAGTGAGGTGAGACCATAGAACCCTTTGAAACCCATGTCATCAGTGAGGTGAGACCATAGAACCCTTTGAAACCCATGTCATCAGTGAGGGAGACCATAGAACCCTTTGAAACCCATGTCATCAGTGAGGAGAGACCATAGAACCCTTTGAAACCAATTTAATCAGTGAGGTGAGACCATAGAACCCTTTGAAACCCATGTCATCAGTGAGGTGAGACCATAGAACCCTTTGAAACCAATTTAATCAGTGAGGTGAGACCATAGAACCCTTTGAAACCCATGTCATCAGTGAGGTGAGACCATAGAACCCTTTGAAACCAATGTAATCAGTGAGGTGAGACCATAGAACCCTTTGAAACCCATGTCAACCCCCATGTCATCAGTGAGGAGAGACCATAGAACCCTTTGAAACCCATGTCATCAGTGAGGTGAGACCATAGAACCCTTTGAAACCCATGTCATCAGTGAGGTGAGACCATAGAACCCTTTGGAACCCATGTCATCAGTGAGGAGAGACCATAGAACCCTTTGAAACCCATGTCATCAGTGAGGGTGAGACCATAGAACCCTTTGAAACCAATGTCATCAGTGAGGTGAGACCATAGAACCCTTTGAAACCAATGTCATCAGTGAGGTGAGACCATAGAACCCTTTGAAACCCATGTCATCAGTGAGGTGAGACCAGAACCCTTTGAAACCCATGTCATCAGTGAGGTGAGACCATAGAACCCTTTGAAACCCATGTCATCAGTGAGGTGAGACCATAGAACCCTTTGAAACCCATGTCATCAGTGAGGAGAGACCATAGAACCCTTTGAAACCAATTTAATCAGTGAGGGGAGACCATAGAACCCCCATGTTCAGTGAAGACCATAGAACCCTTTGAAACCAATTTAATCAGTGAGGTGAGACCATAGAACCCTTTGAAACCCATGTCATCAGTGAGGAGAGACCATAGAACCCTTTGAAACCCATGTCATCAGTGAGGTGAGACCATAGAACCCTTTGAAACCCATGTCATCAGTGAGGAGAGACCATAGAACCCAACCCATGTCATCAGTGACCATAGAACCCTTTGAAACCCAGACCATAGAACCCCCATTTGAAACCATATTTAATCATCAGTGAGGGAGACCATAGAACCCTTTGAAACCCATGTCATCAGTAAGGTGAGACCATAGAACCATTTGGAACCCATGTCATCAGTGAGGGAGACCATAGAACCCTTTGAAACCCATGTCATCAGTGAGGTGAGACCATAGAACCCTTTGAAACCAATTTAATCAGTGAGGTGAGACCATAGAACCCTTTGAAACCCATGTCATCAGTGAGGTGAGACCATAGAACCCTTTGAAACCAATTTAATCAGTGAGGTGAGACCATAGAACCCTTTGAAACCCATGTCATCAGTGAGGTGAGACCATAGAACCCATGTCATCAGTGAGGAGAGACCATAGAACCCTTTGAAACCAATTTAATCAGTGAGGTGAGACCATAGAACCCTTTGAAACCCATGTCATCAGTGAGGAGAGACCATAGAACCCTTTGAAACCAATTTAATCAGTGAGGTGAGACCATAGAACCCATGTCATCAGTGAGGTGAGACCATAGAACCCTTTGGAACCCATGTCATCAGTGAGGAGAGACCATAGAACCCTTTGAAACCCATGTCATCAGTGAGGGAGACCATAGAACCCTTTGAAACCAATTTAATCAGTGAGGTGAGACCATAGAACCCTTTGAAACCCATGTCATCAGTGAGGTGAGACCATAGAACCCTTTGAAACCAATTTAATCAGTGAGGTGAGACCATAGAACCCTTTGAAACCCATGTCATCAGTGAGGCGAGACCATAGAACCCTTTGAAACCAATTTAATCAGTGAGGTGAGACCATAGAACCCTTTGAAACCCATGTCATCAGTAAGGTGAGACCATAGAACCCTTTGAAACCCATTTCATCAGTGAGGGAGACCATAGAACCCTTTGGAACCCATGTCATCAGTGAGGGCAGACCATAGAACCCTTATGTCATCAGTAAGGTGAGACCATAGAACCATTTGGAACCCATGTCATCAGTGAGGGGAGACCATAGAACCCTTTGAAACCCATGTCATCAGTGAGGTGAGACCATAGAACCCTTTGAAACCCATGTCATCAGTGAGGAGAGACCATAGAACCCTTTGAAACCAATGTAATCAGTGAGGGAGACCATAGAACCCTTTGAAACCCATGTCATCAGTGAGGAGAGACCATAGAACCCTTTGAAACCAATGTAATCAGTGAGGGGAGACCATAGAACCCGTTGAAACCCATGTCATCAGTGAGGTGAGACCATAGAACCCTTTGAAACCAATTTAATCAGTGAGGGGAGACCATAGAACCCTTTGAAACCCATGTCATCAGTGAGGTGAGACCATAGAACCCTTTGAAACCAATTTAATCAGTGAGGTGAGACCATAGAACCCTTTGAAACCCATGTCATCAGTAAGGTGAGACCATAGAACCCTTTGAAACCAATTTAATCAGTGAGGTGAGACCATAGAACCCTTTGAAACCCATGTCATCAGTGAGGTGAGACCATAGAACCCATGTCATCAGTGAGGAGAGACCATAGAACCCTTTGAAACCAATTTAATCAGTGAGGTGAGACCATAGAACCCTTTGAACCCATGTCATCAGTGAGGGGAGACCATAGAACCCTTTGAAACCCATGTCATCAGTGAGGGGAGACCATAGAACCCTTTGAAACCAATTTAATCAGTGAGGTGAGACCATAGAACCCATGTCATCAGTGAGGTGAGACCATAGAACCCTTTGGAACCCATGTCATCAGTGAGGAGAGACCATAGAACCCTTTGAAACCCATGTCATCAGTGAGGGAGACCATAGAACCCTTTGAAACCAATTTAATCAGTGAGGTGAGACCATAGAACCCTTTGAAACCCATGTCATCAGTGAGGTGAGACCATAGAACCCTTTGAAACCAATTTAATCAGTGAGGTGAGACCATAGAACCCTTTGAAACCCATGTCATCAGTGAGGCGAGACCATAGAACCCTTTGAAACCAATTTAATCAGTGAGGTGAGACCATAGAACCCTTTGAAACCCATGTCATCAGTAAGGTGAGACCATAGAACCCTTTGAAACCCATTTCATCAGTGAGGGGAGACCATAGAACCCTTTGGAACCCATGTCATCAGTGAGGGCAGACCATAGAACCCTTAGAAACCCATGTCATCAGTAAGGTGAGACCATAGAACCATTTGGAACCCATGTCATCAGTGAGGGGAGACCATAGAACCCTTTGAAACCCATGTCATCAGTGAGGTGAGACCATAGAACCCTTTGAAACCCATGTCATCAGTGAGGTGAGACCATAGAACCCTTTGAAACCCATGTCATCAGTGAGGAGAGACCATAGAACCCTTTGAAACCAATGTAATCAGTGAGGGGAGACCATAGAACCCGTTGAAACCCATGTCATCAGTGAGGTGAGACCATAGAACCCTTTGAAACCAATTTAATCAGTGAGGTGAGACCATAGAACCCTTTGAAACCCATGCCATCAGTGAGGTGAGACCATAGCACCCATGTCATCAGTGAGGAGAGACCATAGAACCCTTTGAAACCAATTTAATCAGTGAGGTGAGACCATAGAACCCTTTGAACCCATGTCATCAGTGAGGAGAGACCATAGAACCCTTTGAAACCCATGTCATCGGTGAGGTGAGACCATAGAACCCATGTCATCAGTGAGGAGAGACCATAGAACCATTTGAAACCCATGTCATCAGTGAGGTGAGACCATAGAACCCTTTGAAACCCATGTCATCAGTGAGGTGAGACCATAGAACCCATGTCATCAGTGAGGAGAGACCATAGAACCCTTTGAAACCAATTTAATCAGTGAGGTGAGACCATAGAACCCTTTGAACCCATGTCATCAGTGAGGGGAGACCATAGAACCCATGTCATCAGTGAGGAGAGACCATAGAACCCTTTGAAACCCATGTCATCAGTGAGGTGAGACCATAGAACCCATGTCATCAGTGAGGAGAGACCATAGAACCCTTTGAAACCCATGTCATCAGTGAGGTGAGACCATAGAACCCTTTGAAACCCATGTCATCAGTGAGGTGAGACCATAGAACCCATGTCATCAGTGAGGTGAGACCATAGAACCCTTTGGAACCCATGTCATCAGTGTTGAGAGACCATAGAACCCTTTGAAACCCATGTCATCAGTGAGGAGAGACCATAGAACCCTTTGAAACCCATGTCATCAGTGAGGGGAGACCATAGAACCCATGTCATCAGTGAGGGGAGACCATAGAACCCTTTCAAACCAATTTAATCAGTGAGGTGAGACCATAGAACCCTTTGAAACCCATGTCATCAGTGAGGTGAGACCATAGAACCCTTTGAAACCAATTTAATCAGTGAGGTGAGACCATAGAACCCTTTGAAACCCATGTCATCAGTGAGGAGAGACCATAGAACCCTTTGAAACCCATGTCATCAGTGAGGGGAGACCATAGAACCCATGTCATCAGTGAGGGGAGACCATAGAACCCTTTCAAACCAATTTAATCAGTGAGGTGAGACCATAGAACCCTTTGAAACACATGTCATCAGTGAGGTGAGACCATAGAACCCTTTGAAACCCATGTCATCAGTGAGGTGAGACCATAGAACCCTTTGAAACCCATGTCATCAGTGAGGAGAGACCATAGAACCCTTTGAAACCAATTTAATCAGTGAGGGAGACCATATAACCCTTTGAAACCCATGTCATCAGTGAGGTGAGACCATAGAACCCTTTGAAACCAATTTAATCAGTGAGGTGAGACCATAGAACCCTTTGAAACCCATGTCATCAGTGAGGTGAGACCATAGAACCCTTTGAAACCAATTTAATCAGTGAGGTGAGACCATAGAACCCTTTGAAACCCATGTCATCAGTGAGGGGAGACCATAGAACCCTTTCAAACCAATTTAATCAGTGAGGTGAGACCATAGAACCCTTTGAAACCCATGTCATCAGTGAGGTGAGACCATAGAACCCTTTGAAACCCATGTCATCAGTGAGGTGAGACCATAGAACCCTTTGAAACCCATGTCATCAGTGAGGAGAGACCAGAACCCTTTGAAACCAATTTAATCAGTGAAGACCATAGAACCCTTTGAAACCCATGTCATCAGTGAGGTGAGACCATAGAACCCTTTCAAACCAATTTAATCAGTGAGGTGAGACCATAGAACCCTTTGAAACCCATGTCATCAGTGAGGTGAGACCATAGAACCCATGTCATCAATGAGGAGAGACCATATAACCCTTTGAAACCCATGTCATCATTGAGGTGAGACCATAGAACCCTTTGAAACCCATGTCATCAGTGAGGAGAGACCATAGAACCCATGTCATCAGTGAGGAGAGACCATAGAACCCTTTGAAACCCATGTCGTCAGTGAGGTGAGACCATAGAACCCTTTGAAACCCATGTCATCAGTGAGGTGAGACCATAGAACCCTTTGGAACCCATGTCATCAGTGAGGAGAGACCATAGAACCCTTTGAAACCCATGTCATCAGTGAGGGGAGACCATAGAACCCATGTCATCAGTGAGGGAGACCATAGAACCCTTTGAAACCAATTTAATCAGTGAGGGAGACCATAGAACCCTTTGAAACCCATGTCATCAGTGAGGTGAGACCATAGAACCCTTTGAAACCCATGTCATCAGTGAGGTGAGACCATAGAACCCTTTGAAACCCATGTCATCAGTGAGGTGAGACCATAGAACCCTTTGAAACCCATGTCATCAGTGAGGAGAGACCATAGAACCCTTTGAAACCAATTTAATCAGTGAGGGGAGACCATAGAACCCTTTGAAACCCATGTCATCAGTGAGGTGAGACCATAGAACCCTTTGAAACCAATTTAATCAGTGAGGTGAGACCATAGAACCCTTTGAACCCATGTCATCAGTGAGGAGAGACCATAGAACCCTTTGAAACCCATGTCATCAGTGAGGTGAGACCATAGAACCCTTTGAAACCCATGTCATCAGTGAGGAGAGACCATAGAACCCATGTCATCAGTGAGGAGAGACCATAGAACCCTTTGAAACCCATGTCATCAGTGAGGTGATACCATAGAACCCTTTGAAACCCATGTCATCAGTGAGGAGAGACCATAGAACCCATGTCATCAGTGAGGTGAGACCATAGAACCCTTTGAAACCCATGTCATCAGTGAGGAGAGACCATAGAACCCATGTCATCAGTGAGGTGAGACCATAGAACCCTTTGAAACCCATGTCATCAGTGAGGTGAGACCATATAACCCATGTCATCAGTGAGGAGACACCATAGAACCCTTTGAAACCAATTTAATCAGTGAGGTGAGACCATAGAACCCTTTGAACCCATGTCATCAGTGAGGGGAGACCATAGAACCCATGTCATCAGTGAGGAGAGACCATAGAACCCTTTGAAACCCATGTCATCAGTGAGGTGAGACCATAGAACCCTTTGAAACCCATGTCATCAGTGAGGTGAGACCATAGAACCCATGTCATCAGTGAGGTGAGACCATAGAACCCTTTGGAACCCATGTCATCAGTGAGGAGAGACCATAGAACCATTTGACACCCATGTCATCAGTGAGGAGAGACCATAGAACCCTTTGAAACCCATGTCATCAGTGAGGGGAGACCATAGAACCCATGTCATCAGTGAGGGGAGACCATAGAACCCTTTGAAACCAATTTAATCAGTGAGGTGAGACCATAGAACCCTTTGAAACCCATGTCATCAGATAGGTGAGACCATAGAACCCTTTGAAACCAATTTAATCATTGAGGTGAGACCATAGAACCCTTTGAAACCCATGTCATCAGTGAGGTGAGACCATAGAACCCTTTGAAACCAATTTAATCAGTGAGGTGAGACCATAGAACCCTTTGAAACCCATGTCATCAGTGAGGGAAGACCATAGAACCCTTTGGAACCCATGTCATCAGTGAGGGGAGACCATAGAACCCTTTGAAACCCATGTCATCAGTGAGGGGAGACCATAGAACCCTTTGGAACCCATGTCATCAGTGAGGGGAGACCATAGAACCCTTTGAAACCCATGTCATCAGTAAGGTGAGACCATAGAACCATTTGGAACCCATGTCATCAGTGAGGGAGACCATAGAACCCTTTGAAACCCATGTCATCAGTGAGGTGAGACCATAGAACCCTTTGAAACCCATGTCATCAGTGAGGAGAGACCATAGAACCCTTTGAAACCAATTTAATCATTGAGGTGAGACCATAGAACCCTTTGAAACCCATGTCATCAGTGAGGTGAGACCATAGAACCCATGTCATCAGTGAGGAGAGACCATAGAACCCTTTGAAACCAATTTAATCAGTGAGGTGAGACCATAGAACCCTTTGAACCCATGTCATCAGTGAGGTGAGACCATAGAACCCTTTGAAACCCATGTCATCAGTGAGGGGAGACCATAGAACCCATGTCATCAGTGAGGGGAGACCATAGAACCCTTTGAAACCCATGTCATCAGTGAGGTGAGACCATAGAACCCATGTCATCAGTGAGGAGAGACCATAGAACCCTTTGAAACCAATTTAATCAGTGAGGTGAGACCATAGAACCCTTTGAACCCATGTCATCAGTGAGGTGAGACCATAGAACCCTTTGAAACCCATGTCATCAGTGAGGGGAGACCATAGAACCCATGTCATCAGTGAGGGGAGACCATAGAACCCTTTGAAACCCATGTCATCAGTGAGGTGAGACCATAGAACCCTTTGAAACCAATTCAATCAGTGAGGTGAGACCATAGAACCCTTTGAAACCCATGTCATCAGTAAGGTGAGACCATAGAACCCTTTGAAACCCATGTCATCAGTGAGGAGAGACCATAGAACCCTTTGAAACCCATGTCATCAGTGAGGTGAGACCATAGAACCCTTTGAAACCCATGTCATCAGTGAGGTGAGACCATAGAACCCTTTGAAACCCATGTCATCAGTGAGGTGAGACCATAGAACCCATGTCATCAGTGAGGAGAGACCATAGAACCCTTTGAAACCCATGTCATCAGTGAGGGGAGACCATAGAACCCTTTGAACCCATGTCATCAGTGAGGGGAGACCATAGAACCCATGTCATCAGTGAGGTGAGACCATAGAACCCTTTGAAACAGGTGAGACCATAGAACCCTTTGAAACCCATGTCATCAGTGAGGAGAGACCATAGAACCCTTTGAAACCAATTTAATCAGTGAGGTGAGACCATAGAACCCTTTGAAACCAATTTAATCAGTGAGGGGAGACCATAGAACCCTTTGAAACCAATTTAATCAGTGAGGTGAGACCATAGAACCCTTTGAAACCAATTTAATCAGTGAGGTGAGACCATAGAACCCTTTGGAACCCACGTCTGTTTCTCCCTGGTGGGATCTAACTTCTACATGGCTTGGGACATTCTGGATTGGGTGGTTAGGGTTTACGTATTTAAACCCTGGTTCTGTCTCTCTTCAGGTGGGTACAGTCCGCTACATGGCCCCAGAGGTTCTGGAGGGGGCTGTGAACCTGAGGGACTGCGAGTCGGCTCTGAAGCAGGTGGACATGTACGCCCTGGGCCTCGTCTACTGGGAGACCTTCATGAGGTGTACTGACCTCTTCCCAGGTAATAACCCTGACCTCTAACCCTGGGCCTGGTCTACTGGGAGACCTTCATGAGGTGTACTGACCTCTAACCCTGGGCCTGGTCTACTGGGAGACCTTCATGAGGTGTACTGACCTCTAACCCTGGGCCTGGTCTACTGGGAGACCTTCATGAGGTGTACTGACCTCTAACCCTGGGCCTGGTCTACTGGGAGACCTTCATGAGGTGTACTGACCTCTAACCCTGGGCCTGGTCTACTGGGAGACCTTCATGAGGTGTACTGACCTCTAACCCTGGGCCTGGTCTACTGGGAGACCTTCATGAGGTGTACTGACCTCTAACCCTGGGCCTGGTCTACTGGGAGACCTTCATGAGGTGTACTGACCTCTAACCCTGGGCCCCGTCTACTGGGAGACCTTCATGAGGTGTACTGACCTCTAACCCTGGGCCCCGTCTACTGGGAGACCTTCATGAGGTGTACTGACCTCTAACCCTGGGCCTGGTCTACTGGGAGACCTTCATGAGGTGTACTTAACTAAGCAAGTCAGTTAAGAACAAATTCTTATTTACAATGACGGCCTAACCCGGGCGACGCTGGGCCAATTGTGGACCGCACTATGGGAGTCCAAGTCACGGCCGGATGTGATACAGCCTGGAATCTAACCAGGGTCTGTAGTTACTCCTCTAGCACTGAGATGCAGTGCCTTAGACCGCTGAACCAGGGTCTGTAGTGACGCCTCTAGCACTGAGATGCAGTGCCTTAGACCACTGAACCAGGGTCTGTAGTGACGCCTCTAGCACTGAGATGCAGTGCCTTAGACCACTGAACCAGGGTCTGTAGTGACGCCTCTAGCACTGAGATGCAGTGCCTTAGACCACTGAACCAGGGTCTGTAGTGACGCCTCTAGCACTGAGATGCAGTGCCTTAGACCACTGAACCAGGGTCTGTAGTGACGCCTCTAGCACTGAGATGCAGTGCCTTAGACCACTGAACCAGGGTCTGTAGTGACGCCTCTAGCACTGAGATGCAGTGCCTTAGACCACTGAACCAGGGTCTGTAGTGACGCCTCTAGCACTGAGATGCAGTGCCTTAGACGGCTGAACCAGGGTCTCTATTGACTCCTCTGGCACTGAGATGCAGTGCCTTAGACCACTGAACCAGGGTCTGTAGTGACGCCTCTAGCACTGAGATGCAGTGCCTTAGACCACTGAACCAGGGTCTGTAGTGACGCCTCTAGCACTGAGATGCAGTGCCTTAGACCACTGAACCAGGGTCTGTAGTGACTCCTCTAGCACTGAGATGCAGTGCCTTAGACAGCTGAACCAGTGTCTGTAGTGACGCCTCTAGCACTGAGATGCAGTGCCTTAGACCACTGAACCAGGGTCTGTAGTGACGCCTCTAGCACTGAGATGCAGTGCCTTAGACCACTGAACCAGGGTCTGTAGTGACGCCTCTAGCACTGAGATGCAGTGCCTTAGACAGCTGCACCAGGGTCTGTAGTGACGCCTCTAGCACTGAGATGCAGTGCCTTAGACCACTGAACCAGGGTCTGTAGTGACGCCTCTAGCACTGAGATGCAGTGCATTAGACCACTGAACCAGGGTCTGTAGTGACTCCTCTAGCACTGAGATGCAGTGCCTTAGACCGCTGCACCACTCGGGAGCCCAGAGAAACTTACTCCTGACCACAATTAGTTGTCAAATCACAGTATTGAATTTCCACCTTAATGTTCTGGTTCCTCCTTTCTCTCCAGGAGAATCAGTCCCAGACCTCCAGGTGGCGTTCCAGGCCGAGGCGGGGAACCACCCTTCCTTTGAGGACATGCAGGTCCTGGTGTCCAGAGAGAAACAGAGACCCAAGTTCCCAGAGGCCTGGAAGGAAAACAGCCTGGTGAGACCTGTGGTGTGGTGTTGTGTGTGGTGTGGTGTTGTGTGTTGTATGGTGTGGTGTTGTGTGTTGTATGGTGTGGTATGTTATGGTGTGTTATGGTCTGGTGTGGTATGTTATGGTGTGGTATGTTATGGTGTGGTATGTTATGGTGTGGTATGTTATGGTGTGGTATGTTGTGGTGTGGTATGTTATGGTGTGGTATGTTGTGGTATGTTGTGGTGTGGTATGTTATGGTGTGGTATGTTATGGTGTGGTATGTTGTGGTGTGGTATGTTGTGGTGTGGTGTGTTATGGTGTGTTATGGTGTGGTGTGGTATGGTGTGGTATGTTATGGTGTGGTATGTTATGGTGTGGTATGGTATGGTGTGGTATGTTATGGTATGGTGTGGTATGGTATGTTATGGTGTGGTGTGGTATGTTATGGTATGGTGTGGTATGTTATGGTGTGGTATGTTGTGGTGTGGTATGTTATGGTGTGGTATGTTGTGGTGTGGTATGTTATGGTGTGGTATGTTATGGTGTGGTATGTTATGGTGTGGTATGTTATGGTGTGGTATGTTGTGGTGTGGTATGTTATGGTGTGGTATGTTATGGTGTGGTATGGTGTGGTATGTTATGGTGTGGTATGTTATGGTGTGGTATGTTGTGGTGTGGTATGTTATGGTGTGGTATGTTATAGTGTGGTATGGTGTGGTATGTTATGGTGTGGTATGGTGTGGTATGTTATGGTGTGGTATGTTATGGTGTGGTATGGTGTGGTATGTTATGGTGTGGTATGTTATGGTGTGGTATGGTGTGGTATGTTATGGTGTGGTATGGTATGGTGTGGTATGTTATGGTGTGGTATGTTATAGTGTGGTATGGTGTGGTATGTTATGGTGTGGTATGGTATGGTGTGGTATCTTATGGTATGGTATGGTGTGGTGTGGTGTGTTATGGTGTGGTGTTGTATGGTGTGGTGTGGTATGTTATGGTGTGGTATGTTATGGTGTGGTGTGGTATGTTATGGTGTAGTATGTTATGGTGTGGTATGGTGTGGTATGTTATGGTGTGGTATGTTATGGTGTGGTATGTTATGGTGTGGTATGGTTTGGTATGTTATGGTGTGGTATGTTATGGTGTGGTGTGTTGTGGTATGTTATGGTGTGTTGTGGTATGTTATGGTGTGGTATGTTATGTTATGGTGTGGTATGTTATGGTGTGGTATGTTATGGTGTGGTATGTTGTGGTGTGTTGTGGTGTGGTATGTTATGGTGTGGTATGTTATGGTGTGGTGTGGTATGTTATGGTGTGGTATGGTATGTTATGGTGTGGTATGTTATGGTGTGGTGTGTTATGGTGTGGTGTGGTATTTTATGGTGTGGTATGTTGTGGTATGTTATGGTGTGGTATGGTATGTTATGGTGTGGTATGGTATTTTATGGTGTGGTATGTTGTGGTGTGGTATGTTGTGGTATTTTATGGTGTGGTATGTTATGGTGTGGTATGTTGTGGTGTGGTATGTTATGGTGTGGTATGGTGTGGTATGGTGTGGTATGTTATGGTGTGGTATGTTATGGTGTGGTGTGTTATGGTGTGGTGTGGTATTTTATGGTGTGGTATGGTATGTTATGGTGTGGTATGTTATGGTGTGGTGTGGTATTTTATGGTGTGGTATGTTATGGTGTGGTATGTTATGGTGTGGTGTGGTGTGGTGTGGTGTGTTGTATGGTGTGTTATGGTGTGGTATGTTATGGTGTGGTATGGTGTGGTATGTTATGGTGTGGTATGGTGTGGTATGTTATGGTGTGGTGTGTTATGGTGTGGTATGTTATGGTGTGGTATGTTGTGGTGTGGTATGGTGTGGTGTGGTATGTTGTGGTGTGGTATGGTGTGGTATGTTATGGTGTGGTATGTTATGGTGTGGTATAGTATAGTGTGGTGTGTATGGTGTGGTGTGGTATGGTATGTTATGGTGTGGTATGGTGTTGTGTGGTAAAGTGTGGTATGGTGTGGTGTGGTATGGTGTGGTATGTTGTGGTGTGGTATGTTATGTTATGGTGGTGTGGTGTGGTATGTTATGGTGTGGTATGGTATGGTATGTTGTGGTATGTTATGGTGTGGTATGTTATGGTATGGTGTGGTATGGTGTGGTGTGGTATGGTGTGGTATGTTATGGTATGGTGTGGTATGGTGTGGTATGGTGTGTTATGGTGTGGTATGTTATCGTATGGTGTGGTATGGTGTGGTATGTTGTGGTGTGGTATGGTGTGGTATGGTGTGTTATGGTGTGGTATGGTGTGGTGTGGTATGTTATGGTGTAGTGTGGTGTGGTATGGTATGTTATGGTATAGTGTGGTGTGGTATGTTATGGTGTGGTGAGGTATGGTATGGTGTGGTGTGGTATGTGTTATCCTCTGTACCCTTCCCCCAGGCGGTGCGGTCCCTGAAGGAGACCATGGAGGTGAGGTGTGGTGTGGTATGGTGTGGTGTGTTGTGGTATGTTATGGTATGGTATGTATGGTATGGTAGGGTATGGTGTGGTATGGTGTGGTATGGTGTGGTGTGGTATGGTGTAGTGTGGTATGGTATGGTGTAGTGTGGTATGGTGTAGTGTGGTGTGGTGTGGTATGGTGTAGTGTGGTATGGTATGGTGTAGTGTGGTATGGTATGTTATGGTGTAGTGTGGTATGGTATGGTGTAGTGTGGTGTGGTATGGTGTGGTATGGTGTAGTATGGTATGGTGTGGTATGTTATGGTGTGGTATGTTATGGTGTGGTATGGTGTGGTATGGTATGTTATGGTGTAGTGTGGTATGGTATGTTATGGTGTGGTATGTTATGGTGTGTTATGGTATGGTGTGTTATGGTGTGGTATGTTGTGGTGTGGTATGGTGTGGTATGGTGTGGTATGTTATGGTATGTTGTGGTGTGGTGTGGTATGGTGTGGTATGTTATGGTGTGTTATGGTGTAGTGTGGTGTGTTATGGTGTGGTATGGTATGTTATGGTGTGGTATGTTATGGTGTGGTATGGTGTGTTATGGTGTGGTGTGGTATGTTATGGTGTGGTATGGTGTGGTATGTTATGGTGTGGTATGTTATGGTGTGGTATGGTGTGGTGTGGTGTGGTGTGGTATGGTATGTTATGGTGTGGTATGGTGTGTTATGGTGTGGTGTGGTAAAGTGTGGTGTGGTATGGTGTTGTATGGTGTGTTATGGTGTGGTATGGTATGTTATGGTGTAGTGTGGTATGGTATGTTATGGTGTGGTATGGTATGTTATGGTGTAGTGTGGTGTGGTATGTTATGGTGTGGTATGGTATGTTATGGTATGTTATGGTGTGGTATGTTATGGTGTGGTATGGTGAGGTATGGTGTGGTATGGTGTGGTGTGGTTATCCTCTGTACCCTTCCCCCAGGCGGTGCGGTCCCTGAAGGAGACGTGGTATGGTGTGGTATGGTGTGGTGTGGTATGGTATGGTGTAGTGTGGTATGGTGTAGTGTGGTATGGTGTAGTGTGGTATGGTATGTTATGGTATGGTGTAGTGTGGTATGGTATGGTGTAGTGTGGTATGGTGTGGTGTAGTGTGGTATGTTATGGTGTGGTATGGTATGGTGTGGTATGGTATGGTGTGTGGTGTGGTGTGGTGTGGTATGGTGTGGTATGTTATGGTATGTTATGGTGTGGTATGGTGTGGTGTGGTATGTTATGGTGTAGTGTGGTATGGTATGTTATGGTGTAGTGTGGTGTGGTATGTTGTGGTATGGTATGTTATGGTATGGTATGTTATGGTGTGGTATGTTATGGTGTGGTATGGTGAGGTATGGTGTGGTATGGTATGGTGTGGTATGGTGTGGTGTGGTTATCCTCTGTACCCTTCCCCCAGGCGGTGCGGTCCCTGAAGGAGAGCATGGAGGTGTGGTGTGTATGTTATGGTGTGGTGTGGTATGGTGTGGTGTGGTATGGTGTGGTATGTTATGGTGTGGTATGTTATGGTGTGGTATGTTATGGTGTGGTATGTTATGGTGTGGTGTGGTATGTTATGGTGTGGTATGTTATGGTGTGGTATGTTATGGTGTGGTATGTTATGGTGTGGTATGTTGGTGTGGTGTGGTGTGGTGTGTTATGGTGTGGTATGGTGTGGTGTTATGGTGTGGTATGTTATGGTGTGGTATGTTATGGTGTGGTATGTTATGGTGTGGTATGTTATGGTGTGGTATGTTATGGTGTGTGTGGTATGGTGTGGTATGTTATGGTGTGGTATGTTATGGTGTGGTATGTTATGGTGTGGTATGGTGTGGTATGTTATGGTGTGGTATGTTATGGTGTGGTATGTTATGGTGTGGTATGGTGTGGTATGGTATGGTATGGTGTAGTGTGGTGTGGTATGTTATGGTGTGGTATGGTATGGTGTGGTATGGTGTGGTATGTTATGGTGTGGTATGTTATGGTGTGGTATGGTGTGTTATGGTATGGTGTAGTGTGGTGTGGTATGTTATGGTTATCCCTTCCCCCAGGCGGTGCGGTCCCTGAAGGAGACCATGGAGGACTGTTGGGACCAGGATGCTGAGGCCAGGCTGACCGCTCAGTGTGCAGAGGAGCGCATGGCTGAACTACTGCTGATCTGGGACCAGTCCAAGTCTGTCAGCCCCACGGTTAACCCTATGACCACCACACTGCTGTTCAATGATAGGTACAGACACTATACACACCCTCTATAGGTACACACACACACACACACACACACACGGTTAACCCTACTGGTAGCAGCTGTACCACACTGTTCAATGATAGGTACAGACACTATACACACCCTCTATAGGTACAGACACTATACACACCCTCTATAGGTACAGACACTATACACACCCTCTATAGGTACAGACACTATACACACCCTCTATAGGTACAGACTCTATACACACCCTCTATAGGTACAGACACTATACACACCCTCTATAGGTACAGACTCTATACACACCCTCTATAGGTACAGACTCTATACACACCCTCTATAGGTACAGACACTATACACACCCTCTATAGGTACAGACTCTATACACACCCTCTATAGGTACAGACCCTATACACACCCTCTATAGGTACAGACACTATACACACCCTCTATAGGTACAGACACTATACACACCCTCTATAGGTACAGACACTATACACACCCTCTATAGGTACAGACCATACACACCCTCTATAGGTACAGACACTATACACACCCTCTATAGGTACAGACAGACACTATACACACCCTCTATAGGTACAGACACTATACACACCCTCTATAGGTACAGACACTATACACACCCTCTATAGGTACAGACACTCTATAGGTACAGACACTATACACACCCTCTATAGGTACAGACACTATACACACCCTCTATAGGTACAGACACCCTATACACATACCCTCTATAGGTACAGACACTATACACACCCTCTATAGGTACAGACACTATACACACCCTCTATAGGTACAGACACTATACACACCCTCTATAGGTACAGACACTATACACACCCTCTATAGGTACAGACACTATACACACCCTCTATAGGTACAGACACTATACACACCCTCTATAGGTACAGACACTATACACACCCTCTATAGGTACAGACACTATACACACCCTCTATAGGTACAGACACTATACACACCTCTATAGGTACAGACACTATACACACCCTCTATAGGTACAGACACTATACACACCCTCTATAGGTACAGACACTATACACACCCTCCACTGTACCACACTGTTCAATGATAGGTACAGACACTATACACACCCTCCTCTCAACCCAGCTGTAACACACACACACACACACCCTTACACTCATACCTACTCATACCAACTGCACTGCACAACGACACACACACACACACCTTGTAGTCCTCCTTGGTGATAAGTACCTGTTGTGTTGTTAACGTGTCTGTGGCCCCAACAGAAACCGCATGGGTCCACAGTCCGGCCCTGACCCTGCCTCGTCCTACATCGAGGAGCAGGACGGCAAGAGCACACACAGCGACACCCCCTCCGCTTTGATTGGCCGGACGAGAGATGGAGGTGTGGCTGGAGAGAGGAACAGGAACTCTATAAACTACGAGCGGCAGCAGGCGGCTCACGCCCGTCTCCCCGGCAACCCCTCCGCTGGAACCTCCATGACCTTCATCTCAGAGTCCAGCCAGGGTCATGACCCCAACCCTAACCTCCACCTGACCCTGACCCAGGAGGATCTGGAGACCACCAAGCTGGACCCCAGGGAGGTGGATAAGAACCTGAAGGAGAGTTCTGATGAGAACCTGATGGAACACAGCCAGAAACAGTTCTGTTCTCCGGACCTGCTGAGCCCCGCCTCCTCCTCCCTGCTCTTCCCCTTCATCAAGATGGCTGCCGAGGCGTCTCCCCCTGCCGCGTTCCCTCTCCCCAAGCAGCAAAACCTCCCCAAACGACCCTCAAGCCTGCTGCTCCGCACCAAGCCGCCTAAGAAAGACTCATCCTCTCTGAGGTTTAAATTCGGTCGCCGTGGCAAGTCCAACCTACGACAGGTAGAGGGCGGAGCTAAGACCAACGGCGTGTCCAACGTCACCGCCGTCTCCGAGCCCCTCCGGGTCAGCGCCACCAACAACCTGCTGGTCCTACGGGACCTCTCTGTCAACGGGCACGCGGCCGGGTCCTTGCCAGCAGGGGGCGCCAGCAGCGCGGTGGGGCTCACTCTAACTCAGAGCACGAACCCCCAGAGCTCTGAGGACGGCCAGCTGGGGCTGATCACTGCCAGCCCAGACGAACACCAACCCCTGCTGAGCAGAGAGACAGGACAACCAGATGTCCACTCCTCTAACGCACGGCCCAACAACAACAACAACAACAGCAACGGACTGGTACTGGGGGAGGGAGAGGGGGAGAGTGACGGGGGAGGAGAGGAAGAGGAGGAGGGAGCAGGAGGAAGTACCAGTGTAGAGACCCCCTGCTCCCTGGGGGAGAGTTCTGTGTCTGGTTCCTTGTCTGGACCTGACCCCAACCCCGTCCCCATGAGAGGTGAAGCCCTACTCAGGCAACCTAAAGGAGGCCGGCGGCCGGAGAGACCCAACTCCCTGGACCTGTCCTTCACCACCAGAGACCTGGTCTCACTGGGTGAGCAGAGCACCCTCACAGCCTGACCCTACCCCTCACAGCCTGACCCTACCCCTCACAGCCTGACCCTACCCCTCACAGCCTGACCCTACCCCTCACAGCCTGACCCTACCCCTCACAGCCTGACCCTGACCCTCACAGCCTGACCCTACCCCTCACAGCCTGACCCTACCCCTCACAGCCTGACCATACCCCTCACAGCCTGACCCTACCCCTCACAGCCTGACCCTACCCCTCACAGCCTGACCCTACCCCTCACAGCCTGACCCTGACCCTCACAGCCTGACCCTACCCCTCACAGCCTGACCCTACCCCTCACAGCCTGACCATACCCCTCACAGCCTGACCCTACCCCTGACCCCCTGACCTTAACCCTGTGTTTGTGTTCCAGGGGAGGCCTTGGTCCAGAACCAGGGAACAGGGGAGAAGATTAAGAAGCGCGTGAAGACACCGTACTCCCTGAAGCGCTGGCGACCCGCCACCTGGGTCATCACCACAGATACCAGGGGGTCAGAGGTGAACAACAACAGGGGAGAAGGTCAGGCCCGGCCCAAGTCCAGCTCCGCTGTCTATCTGACCTCTGAACCCAGCGACACCCGCCTCTGAACTCTGACCTTCAGAGGGACAACACAGACAGTAGTGTTGTTGTAACAGCAGTTGGTTGTGTCCCCGCCTCTGAACTCTGACCTTCAGAGGGACAACACAGACAGTAGTGTTGTTGTAACAGCAGTTGGTTGTGTCCCCGCCTCTGAACTCTGACCCTCAGAGGGACAACACAGACAGTAGTGTTGTTGTAACAGCAGTTGGTTGTGTCCCCGCCTCTCTCGCTTTGTCTCTTTTTGATGACATCGCTTTAAGTTGAATCCGGCTATGCAGCAATCTCTTCCTTGTGGTTTCATTTGTCTGTGTGTATAATGGGCGTCTTCTCCAGTTGAAATCTCAGCCTGTGACCATGAGGGAGGAGCCTTTAAACAGCCTGCTCTGGAGCCTTTTAAACAGTCATAGTATTTGCTCTGTCTTTCAGCACCATAAGGACTCCAGACATGACTGACTCTATGGTCTTAAAGACTCAATTATCCACTTTTCACTTGTTTTTTTTATGCTCTGTTCATGTTTTGATTTTGTATCGTGATTTAAATTGTGCGAAATAGGATACAGCTTTTAGGTGCTTTCATTAGGTTTTTAACACTTCTGTTGTTTTCTTGTTTAACATGTTTTAATATCATCTCTGTGTTGCACTTATAAATGGACACCAACTCAATATTTTATTCAGACTGTAAACCCTCTCCTTAAATCAAACAACTGAAGTACTACCCACAGTTGTAATGTCAGTGGGCTTTCTCTGTTTACTGGGACTCTGGGGGACTACAATCACCTGACAGGACTGGGACTACAATCACCTGACAGGACTGGGACTACAATCACCTGACAGGACTGGGACTACAATCACCTGACAGGACTGGGACTACAATCACCTGACAGGACTGGGACTACAATCACCTGACAGGACTGGGACTACAATCACCTGACAGGACTGGGGGGGACTACAATCACCTGACAGGACTGGGACTACAATCACCTGACAGGACTGGGAGGGACTACAATCACCTGACAGGACTGGGAGGGACTACAATCACCTGACAGGACTGGGAGGGACTACAATCACCAGACAGGACTGGGACTACAATCACCTGACAGGACTGGGGGGGACTACAATCACCTGACAGGACTGGGGGGGACTACAATCACCTGACAGGACTGGGACTACAATCACCTGACAGGACTGGGACTACAATCACCTGACAGGACTGGGGGGGGACTACAATCACCTGACAGGACTGGGGGGGGACTACAATCACCTGACAGGACTGGGAGGGACTACAATCACCTGACAGGACTGGGAGGGACTACAATCACCTGACAGGACTGGGACTACAATCACCTGACAGGACTGGGAGGGACTACAATCACCTGACAGGACTGGGAGGGACTACAATCACCTGACAGGACTGGGACTACAATCACCTGACAGGACTGGGACTACAATCACCTGACAGGACTGGGGGGGGACTACAATCACCTGACAGGACTGGGGGGGACTACAATCACCTGACAGGACTGGGACTACAATCACCTGACAGGACTGGGGGGGACTACAATCACCTGACAGGACTGGGGGGGGACTACAATCACCTGACAGGACTGGGGGGGACTACAATCACCTGACAGGACTGGGACTACAATCACCTGACAGGACTGGGGGGGACTACAATCACCAGACAGGACTGGGACTACAATCACCTGACAGGACTGGGACTACAATCACCTGACAGGACTGGGAGGGACTACAATCACCTGACAGGACTGGGACTACAATCACCTGACAGGACTGGGGGGGACTACAATCACCTGACAGGACTGGGACTACAATCACCTGACAGGACTGGGAGGGACTACAATCACCTGACAGGACTGGGACTACAATCACCTGACAGGACTGGGGGGGACTACAATCACCTGACAGGACTGGGACTACAATCACCTGACAGGACTGGGACTACAATCACCTGACAGGACTGGGGGGGGACTACAATCACCTGACAGGACTGGGGGGGGACTACAATCACCTGACAGGACTGGGACTACAATCACCTGACAGGACTGGGAGGGACTACAATCACCTGACAGGACTGGGAGGGACTACAATCACCAGACAGGACTGGGACTACAATCACCTGACAGGACTGGGACTACAATCACCTGACAGGACTGGGGGGGACTACAATCACCTGACAGGACTGGGGGACTACAATCACCTGACAGGACTGGGACTACAATCACCTGACAGGACTGGGGGGGGACTACAATCACCTGACAGGACTGGGGGGGACTACAATCACCTGACAGGACTGGGACTACAATCACCTGACAGGACTGGGGGGGACTACAATCACCTGACAGGACTGGGACTACAATCACCTGACAGGACTGGGGGGGGACTACAATCACCTGACAGGACTGGGGGGGACTACAATCACCAGACAGGACTGGGACTACAATCACCTGACAGGACTGGGACTACAATCACCTGACAGGACTGGGACTACAATCACCTGACAGGACTGGGACTACAATCACCAGACAGGACTGGGACTACAATCACCAGACAGGACTGGGACTACAATCACCTGACAGGACTGGGACTACAATCACCTGACAGGACTGGGGGGGGACTACAATCACCTGACAGGACTGGGGGGGGACTACAATCACCTGACAGGACTGGGACTACAATCACCTGACAGGACTGGGAGGGACTACAATCACCTGACAGGACTGGGACTACAATCACCAGACAGGACTGGGACTACAATCACCTGACAGGACTGGGACTACAATCACCAGACAGGACTGGGGGGGGACTACAATCACCAGACAGGACTGGGACTACAATCACCTGACAGGACTGGGGGGGACTACAATCACCAGACAGGACTGGGGGGGACTACAATCACCTGACAGGACTGGGGGGGACTACAATCACCAGACAGGACTGGGGAGGACTACAATCACCAGACAGGACTGGGACTACAATCACCTGACAGGACTGGGACTACAATCACCTGACAGGACTCGGACTACAATCACCAGACAGGGGGGGACTACAATCACCAGACAGGACTGGGGGGGACTACAATCACCAGACAGGACTGGGGGGGACTACAATCACCAGACAGGACTGGGGGGGACTACAATCACCTGACAGGACTGGGACTACAATCACCAGACAGGGGGGGACTACAATCACCTGACAGGACTGGGGGGGACTACAATCACCTGACAGGACTGGGGGGGACTACAATCACCAGACAGGACTGGGACTACAATCACCAGACAGGACTGGGGGGGACTACAATCACCAGACAGGACTGGGGGGGACTACAATCACCTGACAGGACTGGGGGGGACTACAATCACCAGACAGGACTGGGACTACAATCACCAGACAGGACTGGGGGGGACTACAATCACCTGACAGGACTGGGACTACAATCACCTGACAGGACTGGGGGGGACTACAATCACCAGAGAACACTGGGATTCTGGGACTACAATCAAGAGAAGCAGGATGCATCTGTTCAGAAATGGACGAACAGCAACAACCTCTCTTTCAACAGAGAAACTCTGATTCCCACAATTCTGTCTGCTGGGAATCCAACTCTTTTTAAAGCAAACCTTCTGAATCATGCTTGAACTGTTTTCCCTGTCTTGTGAATCTGTACCGTGTGGACTATGGATGTGTTGGCGTGTGTTGGCAACGTGTGTGGGGCTGGGCTGCGTGTTGTAGCTACATGCCAGCAGACGCAGGGTGCAGTGGATCTAGGCTGTGCAGGACCTGAAGTCTGTGTCAGGGACTGGCTGTTTTAGTGCTGCTTCAGAGAGGATCAAATTAGCTTTCTGTTTTGGTATCTTGCATTTGTATGAGAAATATATGTTTGTGTATTGGAACAACAACTGAACTCTGACCTGCCATGTTAATATGATGAACACTACAGGTTTGACAAAACAAAAACATTTTAATAAATATATAAAACACAGTGGTATAGTTATTATGAACTTCCCCTGTTAGATGATGATTAGGTATCTCCTCTCCCTTCCCCTGTTAGATGATGATTAGGTATCTCCTCTCCCTTCCCCTGTTAGATGATGATTAGGTATCTCCTCTCCCTTCCCCTGTTAGATGATGATTAGGTATCTCCTCTCCCTTCCCTTCCCCTGTTAGATGATGATTAGGTATCTCCTCTCCCTTCCCTTCCCTGTTAGATGATGATTAGGTATCTCCTCTCCCTTCCCCTGTTAGATGATGATTAGGTATCTCCTCTCCCTTCCCTTCCCCTGTTAGATGATGATTAGGTATCTCCTCTCCTCTCCCTTCCCCTGTTAGATGATGATTAGGTATCTCCTCTTCCCTTCCCCTGTTAGATGATGATTAGGTATCTCCTCTCCCTTCCCTTCCCCTGTTAGATGATGATTAGGTATCTCCTCTCCCTTCCCTGTTAGATGATGATTAGGTATCTCCTCTCCCTTCCCTTCCCCTGTTAGATGATGATTAGGTATCTCCTCTCCCTTCCCTTCCCCTGTTAGATGATGATTAGGTATCTCCTCTCCCTTCCCCTGTTAGATGATGATTAGGTATCTCCTCTCCCTTCCCCTGTTAGATGATGATTAGGTATCTCCTCTCCTTCCCTTCCCCTGTTAGATGATGATTAGGTATCTCCTCTCCTTCCCCTTCCCCTGTTAGATGATGATTAGGTATCTCCTCTCCCTTCCCCTGTTAGAGATGATGATTAGGTATCTCCTCTCCTTCCCTTCCCCTGTTAGATGATGATTAGGTATCTCCTCTCCCTTCCCTGTTAGATGATGATTAGGTATCTCCTCTCCCTTCCCCTGTTAGATGATGATTAGGTATCTCCTCTCCCTTCCCCCCTTTAGATGATGATTAGGTATCTCCTCTCCCTTCCCCTGTTAGATGATGATTAGGTATCTCCTCTCCTTCCCTTCCCTGTTAGATGATGATTAGGTATCTCCTCTCCCTTCCCCTGTTAGATGATGATTAGGTATCTCCTCTCCTCTCCCTTCCCCTGTTAGATGATGATTAGGTATCTCCTCTCCCTTCCCTTCCCCTGTTAGATGATGATTAGGTATCCCTTCCCTTCCCCCCTTTAGATGATGATTAGGTATCTCCTCTCCCTTCCCTGTTAGATGATGATTAGGTATCTCCTCTCCCTTCCCCTGTTAGATGATGATTAGGTATCTCCTCTCCCTTCCCTGTTAGATGATGATTAGGTATCTCCTCTCCCTTCCCTTCCCTGTTAGATGATGATTAGGTATCTCCTCTCCCTTCCCCTGTTAGATGATGATTAGGTATCTCCTCTCCCTTCCCCTGTTAGATGATGATTAGGTATCTCCTCTCCCTTCCCCTGTTAGATGATGATTAGGTATCTCCTCTCCCTTCCCTTCCCCTGTTAGATGATGATTAGGTATCTCCTCTCCCTTCCCTTCCCCTGTTAGATGATGATTAGGTATCTCCTCTCCCTTCCCTTCCCCTGTTAGATGATGATTAGGTATCTCCTCTCCCTTCCCCTGTTAGATGATGATTAGGTATCTCCTCTCCTCTCCCTTCCCCTGTTAGATGATGATTAGGTATCTCCTCTCCTCTCCCTTCCCTGTTAGATGATGATTAGGTATCTCCTCTCCCTTCCCTTCCCCTGTTAGATGATGATTAGGTATCTCCTCCCCTCCCTTCCCCCCTGTTAGATGATGATTAGGTATCTCCTCTCCTTCCCTTCCCTGTTAGATGATGATTAGGTATCTCCTCTCCCTTCCCTTCCCCTGTTAGATGATGATTAGGTATCTCCTCTCCCTTCCCCCCCTGTTAGATGATGATTAGATGATGATTAGGTATCTCCTCTCCCTTCCCCTGTTAGATGATGATTAGGTATCTCCTCTCCCTTCCCTTCCCCTGTTAGATGATGATTAGGTATCTCCTCTCCCTTCCCCTGTTAGATGATGATTAGGTATCCCCTCCTCTCCCTTCCCTGTTAGATGATGATTAGGTATCTCCTCTCCCTTCCCTGTTAGATGATGATTAGGTATCTCCTCTCCTCCCTTCCCCTGTTAGATGATGATTAGGTATCTCCTCTCCTTCCCCTGTTAGATGATGATTAGGTATCTCCTCTCCCTTCCCCCTGTTAGATGATGATTAGGTATCTCCTCTCCCTTCCCTTCCCTGTTAGATGATGATTAGGTATTCCTCTCCTCTCCCTTCCCCTGTTAGATGATGATTAGGTATCTCCTCTCCCTTCCCTTCCCCTGTTAGATGATGATTAGGTATCTCCTCTCCCCTTCCCCTGTTAGATGATGATTAGGTATCTCCTCTCCCTTCCCCTGTTAGATGATGATTAGGTATCTCCTCTCCCTTCCCCCTGTTAGATGATGATTAGGTATCTCCTCTCCTTCCCTGTTAGATGATGATTAGGTATCCTTCCCCTGTTAGATGATGATTAGGTATCTCCTCTCCTTCCCTTCCCCTGTTAGATGATGATTAGGTATCTCCTCTCCTTCCCTGTTAGATGATGATTAGATGATGATTAGGTATCTCCTCTCCCTTCCCCTGTTAGATGATGATTAGGTATCTCCTCCTCCCTTCCCCTGTTAGATGATGATTAGGTATCTCCTCTCCCTTCCCCCCTGTTAGATGATGATTAGGTATCTCCTCTCCCTTCCCTTCCCCTGTTAGATGATGATTAGGTATCTCCTCTCCCTTCCCCTGTTAGATGATGATTAGGTATCTCCTCTCCCTTCCCCTGTTAGATGATGATTAGGTATCTCCTCTCCCTTCCCCTGTTAGATGATGATTAGGTATCTCCTCTCCCTGTTAGATGATGATTAGGTATCTCCTCTCCCTTCCCTGTTAGATGATGATTAGGTATCTCCTCTCCCTTCCCTTCCCCTGTTAGATGATGATTAGGTATCTCCTCTCCTTCCCTTCCCCTTCCCCTGTTAGATGATGATTAGGTATCTCCTCTCCTTCCCTTCCCTGTTAGATGATGATTAGGTATCTCCTCTCCCTTCCCCTGTTAGATGATGATTAGGTATCTCCTCTCCCCCTCCCCTTAGATGATGATTAGGTATCTCCTCTCCCTTCCCTGTTAGATGATGATTAGGTATCTCCTCTCCCTTCCCTGTTAGATGATGATTAGGTATCTGTTAGATGATGATTAGGTATCTCCTCTCCCTTCCCCTGTTAGATGATGATTAGGTATCTCCTCTCCTTCCTTCCCTGTTAGATGATGATTAGGTATCTCCTCTCCCTTCCCTTCCCCTGTTAGATGATGATTAGGTATCTCCTCTCCCTTCCCCTGTTAGATGATGATTAGGTATCTCCTCTCCCTTTCCCCTGTTAGATGATGATTAGATTAGATGATATTAGGTATCTCCTCTCCTTCCCTTCCCCTGTTAGATGATGATTAGGTATCTCCTCTCCTTCCCTTCCCCTGTTAGATGATGATTAGGTATCTCCTCCTTCCCTTCCCCTGTTAGATGATGATTAGATGTATTAGGTATCTCCTCTCCTTCCCTTCCCCTGTTAGATGATGATTAGGTATCTCCTCTCCTTCCCTTCCCTGTTAGATGATGATTAGGTATCTCCTCTCCTTCCCTTCCCCTGTTAGATGATGATTAGGTATCTCCTCTCCTTCCCCTGTTAGATGATGATTAGGTATCTCCTCTCCCTTCCCCTGTTAGATGATGATTAGGTATCTCCTTCCCTTCCCCTGTTAGATGATGATTAGGTATCTCCTCTCCTCCCTTCCCCTGTTAGATGATGATTAGGTATCTCCTCTCCCTTCCCTTCCCCTGTTAGATGATGATTAGGTATCTCCTCTCCCTTCCCTTCCCTGTTAGATGATGATTAGGTATCTCCCTCTCCCTTCCCTTCCCTGTTAGATGATGATTAGGTATCTCCTCTCCCTTCCCCTGTTAGATGATGATTAGGTATCTCCTCTCCCTTCCCTGTTAGATGATGATTAGGTATCTCCTCTCCCTTCCCCTGTTAGATGATGATTAGGTATCTCCTCTCCCTTCCTTCCCCTGTTAGATGATGATTAGGTATCTCCTCTCCTTCCCTTCCCTGTTAGATGATGATTAGGTATCTCCTCTCCCTTCCCTTCCCTGTTAGATGATTAGGTATGTTAGATGATGATTAGGTATCTCCTCTCCCTTCCCTGTTAGATGATGATTAGGTATCCCTCCTCTTCCCTTCCCCTGTTAGATGATGATTAGGTATCTCCTCTCCCTTCCCCCCTGTTAGATGATGATTAGGTATCTCCTCTCCTTCCCTTCCTGTTAGATGATGATTAGGTATCTCCTCTCCCTTCCCCCCCTGTTAGATGATGATTAGGTATCTCCTCTCCTTCCCTTCCCTGTTAGATGATGATTAGGTATCTCCTCTCCCTTCCCCTGTTAGATGATGATTAGGTATCCTTCCCCTGTTAGATGATGATTAGGTATCTCCTCTCCCCCTTCCCCTGTTAGATGATGATTAGGTATCTCCTCTCCCTTCCCCTGTTAGATGATGATTAGGTATCTCCTCTCCCTTCCCTTCCCCTGTTAGATGATGATTAGGTATCTCCTCCTCCCTTCCCCTGTTAGATGATGATTAGGTATCTCCTCTCCCTTCCCTTCCCCTGTTAGATGATGATTAGGTATCTCCTCTCCTTCCTTCCCCTGTTAGATGATGATTAGGTATCTCCTCTCCTTCCCTTCCCCTGTTAGATGATGATTAGGTATCTCCTCTCCTTCCCTTCCCTGTTAGATGATGATTAGGTATCTCCTCTCCCTTCCCTGTTAGATGATGATTAGGTATCTCCTCTCCCTTCCCTTCCCCTGTTAGATGATGATTAGGTATCTCCTCTCCTTCCCTTCCCCTGTTAGATGATGATTAGGTATCTCCTCTCCTTCCCCCCTGTTAGATGATGATTAGGTATCCCTTCCCTGTTAGATGATGATTAGGTATCTCCTCTCCCTTCCCCCCTTTAGATGATGATTAGGTATCCCTGTTAGATGATGATTAGGTATCTCCTCTCCCTTCCCCCCTGTTAGATGATGATTAGGTATCTCCCTCCCTTCCCTGTTAGATGATGATTAGGTATCTCCTCTCCCTTCCCTTCCCCTGTTAGATGATGATTAGGTATCTCCTCTCCCTTCCCTTCCCCCCCTGTTAGATGATGATTAGGTATCTCCTCTCCCTTCCCTTCCCCTGTTAGATGATGATTAGGTATCTCTCTCTTCCCTTCCCTCTCCCTTCCCTGTTAGATGATGATTAGGTATCTCCTCTCCCTTCCCTTCCCTGTTAGATGATGATTAGGTATCTCCTCTCCCCTTCCCTGTTAGATGATGATTAGGTATCTCCTCCTTCCCTTCCCTGTTAGATGATGATTAGGTATCTCCTCTCCTGTTAGATGATGATTAGGTATCTCCTCTCCCTTCCCTTCCCCTGTTAGATGATGATTAGGTATCTCCTCTCCCTTCCCCTGTTAGATGATGATTAGGTATCTCCTCTCCCCCTTCCCCTGTTAGATGATGATTAGGTATCTCCTCTCCTTCCCCTGTTAGATGATGATTAGGTATCTCCTTCCCCTGTTAGATGATGATTAGGTAGGATGATGATTAGGTATCTCCTCTCCCTTCCCCTGTTAGATGATGATTAGGTATCTCCTTTCCCCCCTGTTAGATGATGATTAGATGTATTAGGTATCTCCTCTCCCTTCCCTTCCCTGTTAGATGATGATTAGGTATCTCCTCTCCCTTCCCTTCCCTTCCCTTCCCCCCCTGTTAGATGATGATTAGGTATCTCCTCTCCTTCCCTTCCCCTGTTAGATGATGATTAGGTATCTCCTCCTCTCCCTTCCCCTGTTAGATGATGATTAGGTATCTCCTCTCCCTTCCCTTCCCCTGTTAGATGATGATTAGGTATCTCCTCTCCCTCCCTTCCCCTGTTAGATGATGATTAGGTATCTCCCTTCCTCCCTTCCCCCCTGTTAGATGATGATTAGGTATCTCCTCTCCTTCCCTTCCCCTGTTAGATGATGATTAGGTATCTCCTCTCCCCCTTCCCCTGTTAGATGATGATGATTGAGGTATCTCCTCTCCCTTCCCTTCCCCTGTTAGATGATGATTAGGTATCTCCTCTCCCTTCCCTTCCCCTGTTAGATGATGATTAGGTATCTCCTCTCCCTTCCCTTTAGATGATGATTAGGTATCCCTCTCCTTCCCCTGTTAGATGATGATTAGGTATCTCCTCTCCCCCCCTTTAGATGATGATTAGGTATCCCTTCCCTGTTAGATGATGATTAGGTATCTCCTCTCCCTCCCTTCCCCTGTTAGATGATGATTAGGTATCTCCTCTCCCTTCCCTCCCTGTTAGATGATGATTAGGTATCTCCTCTCCCTTCCCCCCTGTTAGATGATGATTAGGTATCTCCTCTCCTTCCCTTCCCCTGTTAGATGATGATTAGGTATCTCCTCCCTTCCCTTCCCTGTTAGATGATGATTAGGTATCCCTTCCCTTCCCTGTTAGATGATGATTAGGTATCTCCTCTCCCTTCCCTTCCCCTGTTAGATGATGATTAGGTATCTCCTCTCCCTTCCCTTCCCCTGTTAGATGATGATTAGGTATCTCCTCTCCTTCCTCCTCTCCTTCCCCTGTTAGATGATGATTAGGTATCTCCTCCTCTCTCCCTTCCCTTCCCCTGTTAGATGATGATTAGGTATCTCCTCTCCTTCCCTTCCCTGTTAGATGATGATTAGGTATCTCCTCTCCCTTCCTCTCTCCCTTCCCCTGTTAGATGATGATTAGGTATCTCCTCTCCTCTCCCTTCCCTTCCCCCCCTGTTAGATGATGATTAGGTATCTCCTCCCTCCCTTCCCCTGTTAGATGATGATTAGGTATCTCCTCTCCCCTTCCCTGTTAGATGATGATTAGGTATCTCCTCTCCTTCCCTTCCCTGTTAGATGATGATTAGGTATCTCCTCCCCTTCCCCTGTTAGATGATGATTAGGTATCTCCTCTCCCTTCCCCCCTGTTAGATGATGATTAGGTATCTCCTCTCCTTCCCTTCCCCTGTTAGATGATGATTAGGTATCTCCTCTCCCTTCCTTCCCCTGTTAGATGATGATTAGGTATCTCCTCTCCTTCCCTTCCCCTGTTAGATGATGATTAGGTATCTCCTCTCCCCCCCTGTTAGATGATGATTAGGTATCTCCTCCCCTTCCCCTGTTAGATGATGATTAGGTATCTCCTCTCCCTTCCCTTCCCCTGTTAGATGATGATTAGGTATCTCCTCTCCCTTCCCCTCCCTCTCCCTTCCCCTGTTAGATGATGATTAGGTATCTCCTCTCCCTTCCCTTCCCTGTTAGATGATGATTGATTAGGTATCTCCTCTCCCTTCCTTCCCTGTTAGATGATGATTAGGTATCTCCTCTCCTTCCCCTGTTAGATGATGATTAGGTATCTCCTCTCCCTTCCCTTCCTGTTAGATGATGATTAGGTATCTCCTCTCCTTCCCTTCCCCTGTTAGATGATGATTAGGTATCTCCTCTCCCTTCCCTGTTAGATGATGATTAGGTATCCCTGTTAGATGATGATTAGGTATCTCCTCTCCCTTCCCCTCCCTTCCCCCCCTGTTAGATGATGATTAGGTATCTCCTCTCCCTTCCCCTGTTAGATGATGATTAGGTATCTCCTCTCCCTTCCCTTCCCCTGTTAGATGATGATTAGGTATCTCCTCTCCCTTCCCTGTTAGATGATGATTAGGTATCCCCTGTTAGATGATGATTAGGTATCTCCTCTCCCTTCCCTTCCCCCTTCCCCTGTTAGATGATGATTAGGTATCTCCTCTCCCTTCCCTTCCCTGTTAGATGATGATTAGGTATCCCTTCCCTTCCCCTGTTAGATGATGATTAGGTATCTCCTCTCCCTTCCCCTCCCTTCCCCTTCCCCTGTTAGATGATGATTAGGTATCTCCTCTCCCTTCCCCTTTAGATGATGATTAGGTATCCCCTCCCTTCCCCTGTTAGATGATGATTAGGTATCTCCTCTCCTCCCTTCCCCTGTTAGATGATGATTAGGTATCTCCTCTCCCTTCCCTTCCCTGTTAGATGATGATTAGGTATCTCCTCTCCTTCCCTTCCCCTGTTAGATGATGATTAGGTATCTCCTCTCCCTCCTTCCCCTGTTAGATGATGATTAGGTATCTCCTCTCCCC
Source organism: Oncorhynchus nerka (assembly GCF_034236695.1). Lineage (NCBI taxonomy): Eukaryota > Metazoa > Chordata > Actinopteri > Salmoniformes > Salmonidae > Oncorhynchus > Oncorhynchus nerka. The sequence continues at coordinate 136,477 of NW_027040386.1, read as the reverse complement.
CTTCCCCTGTTAGATGATGATTAGGTATCTCCTCTCCCTTCCCCTGTTAGATGATGATTAGGTATCTCCTCTCTCCCTTCCCCTCCTTCCCTTCCCCTGTTAGATGATGATTAGGTATCTCCTCTCCCTTCCCTTCCCCTGTTAGATGATGATTAGGTATCTCCTCTCCCTTCCCTTCCCCTGTTAGATGATGATTAGGTATCTCCTCTCCCTTCCCTGTTAGATGATGATTAGGTTCTCCTCTCCTTCCCCTGTTAGATGATGATTAGGTATCTCCTCTCCCTTCCCTTCCCCTGTTAGATGATGATTAGGTATCTCCTCTCCTTCCCTTCCCCTGTTAGATGATGATTAGGTATCTCCTCTCCTTCCCTTCCCCTGTTAGATGATGATTAGGTATCTCCTCTCCCTTCCCTTCCCCTGTTAGATGATGATTAGGTATCTCCTCTCCCTTCCCCTGTTAGATGATATTAGATGATGATTAGGTATCTCCTCTCCTTCCCTGTTAGATGATGATTAGGTATCTCTTCCCCTGTTAGATGATGATTAGGTATCTCCTCTCCCTTCCCCTGTTAGATGATGATTAGGTATCTCCTCTCCTTCCCTTCCCCTGTTAGATGATGATTAGGTATCTCCTCTCCCTTCCCTTCCCTGTTAGATGATGATTAGGTATCTCCTCTCCCTTCCCTTCCCCTGTTAGATGATGATTAGGTATCTCCTCTCCTTCCCTTCCCTGTTAGATGATGATTAGGTATCCCTCCCTTCCCCTGTTAGATGATGATTAGGTATCTCCTCTCCCTTCCCTTCCCCCCTGTTAGATGATGATTAGGTATCTCCTCTCCCTTCCCCTGTTAGATGATGATTAGGTATCTCCTCTCCCTTCCCCTGTTAGATGATGATTAGGTATCTCCTCCCTTCCCCTTTAGATGATGATTAGGTATCTCCTCTCCCTTCCCCTGTTAGATGATGATTAGGTATCTCCTCTCCCTTCCCTTCCCCTGTTAGATGATGATTAGGTATCTCCTCTCCTTCCCTTCCCTGTTAGATGATGATTAGGTATCTCCTCTCCCTTCCCTTCCCCTGTTAGATGATGATTAGGTATCTCCTCTCCCTTCCCTTCCCCTGTTAGATGATGATTAGGTATCTCCTCTCCCTTCCCTTCCCTGTTAGATGATGATTAGGTATCTCCTCTCCCCCCTGTTAGATGATGATTAGGTATCCCTTTCCCCTGTTAGATGATGATTAGGTATCTCCTCTCCCCCTTCTCCTTCCCTGTTAGATGATGATTAGGTATCTCCTCTCCCTTCCCCTGTTAGATGATGATTAGGTATCTCCTCTCCCTTCCTTCCCTTCCCCCCCTGTTAGATGATGATTAGGTATCTCCTCTCCTTCCCTTCCCTGTTAGATGATGATTAGGTATCTCCTCTCCTTCCCTTCCCTGTTAGATGATGATTAGGTATCTCCTCTCCCTTCCCTTCCCTGTTAGATGATGATTAGGTATCTCCTCTCCCCCTTCCCTGTTAGATGATGATTAGGTATCTCCTCTCCCTTCCCCTGTTAGATGATGATTAGGTATCTCCTCTCCCTTCCCTTCCCTGTCCCTTCCCTTCCCCTGTTAGATGATGATTAGGTATCTCCTCTCCCTCCCTTCCTCCCTTCCCCCTTCCCCTGTTAGATGATGATTAGGTATCTCCTCTCCCTTCCCCTGTTAGATGATGATTAGGTATCTCCTCTCCCTTCCCCTGTTAGATGATGATTAGGTATCTCCTCTCCCTTCCCCTGTTAGATGATGATTAGGTATCTCCCTTCCCCTGTTAGATGATGATTAGGTATCTCCTCTCCTTCCCTTCCCCTGTTAGATGATGATTAGGTATCTCCTCTCCCTTCCCTTCCCTGTTAGATGATGATTAGGTATCTCCTCTCCTTCCCTTCCCTGTTAGATGATGATTAGGTATCTCCTCTCCCTTCCCTTCCCTGTGATTAGATGATGATTAGGTATCTCCTCCCCCCCTGTTAGATGATGATTAGGTATCTCCTCTCCCTTCCCTTCCCCTGTTAGATGATGATTAGGTATCTCCTCTCCCTTCCCCTGTTAGATGATGATTAGGTATCTCCTCTCCCTTCCCTTCCCCTGTTAGATGATGATTAGGTATCTCCTCTCCCTTCCCTTCCCCTGTTAGATGATGATTAGGTATCTCCTCTCCCTTCCCTTCCCCTGTTAGATGATGATTAGGTATCTCCTCTCCTCTCCCTTCCCCTGTTAGATGATGATTAGGTATCTCCTCTCCCTTCCCTTCCCCTGTTAGATGATGATTAGGTATCTCCTCTCCTTCCCTTTAGATGATGATTAGGTATCCCCTCCCTTCCCTTCCCTGTTAGATGATGATTAGGTATCTCCTCTCCCTTCCCTTCCCCTGTTAGATGATGATTAGGTATCTCCTCTCCTTCCCTTCCCTGTTAGATGATGATTAGGTATCTCCTCTCCCTTCCCCCCCTGTTAGATGATGATTAGGTATCTCCTCTCCTTCCCCCCTGTTAGATGATGATTAGGTATCTCCTCTCCCTTCCCTTCCCCTGTTAGATGATGATTAGGTATCTCCTCTCCCTTCCCCTGTTAGATGATGATTAGGTATCTCTCTCCCTTTGTTAGATGATGATTAGGTATCTCCCTTTCCCCTGTTAGATGATGATTAGGTATCTCCTCTCCCTTCCCTGTTAGATGATGATTAGGTATCTCCTCTCCTTCCCTTCCCTGTTAGATGATGATTAGGTATCTCCTCTCCTTCCCTTCCCTGTTAGATGATGATTAGGTATCTCCTCTCCCTCCCTTCCCCTGTTAGATGATGATTAGGTATCTCCTCTCCCTTCCCCTGTTAGATGATGATTAGGTATCTCCTCTTCCCCTGTTAGATGATGATTAGGTATCTCCTCTCCCTTCCCTGTTAGATGATGATTAGGTATCTCCTCTCCTTCCCCTGTTAGATGATGATTAGGTATCTCCCTCCCTTCCCCTGTTAGATGATGATTAGGTATCTCCTCTCCCTTCCCTGTTAGATGATGATTAGGTATCTCCCTCCTTTCCCTGTTAGATGATGATTAGGTATCTCCTCTCCCTTCCCTTCTTCCCTGTTAGATGATGATTAGGTATCTCCTCTCCCTTCCCCCTGTTAGATGATGATTAGGTATCTCCTCTCCCTTCCCTTCCCCTGTTAGATGATGATTAGGTATCTCCTCCTCCCTTCCCCTGTTAGATGATGATTAGGTATCTCCTCTCCCTTCCCCTGTTAGATGATGATTAGGTATCTCCCTCCCTTCCTTCCCTGTTAGATGATGATTAGGTATCTCCTCTCCCTTCCCTTCCCTGTTAGATGATGATTAGGTATCTCCTCTCCCTTCCCTTCCCTGTTAGATGATGATTAGGTATCTCCTCTCCTTCCCTTCCCCTGTTAGATGATGATTAGGTATCTCCTCTCCTTCCCTTCCCCTGTTAGATGATGATTAGGTATCTCCTCTCCCTTCCCCTGTTAGATGATGATTAGGTATCCCTCTTCCCCTGTTAGATGATGATTAGGTATCTCCTCTCCCTTCCCCTGTTAGATGATGATTAGGTATCTCCTCTCCTTCCCCTGTTAGATGATGATTAGGTATCCCTTCCTGTTGTTAGATGATGATTAGGTATCTCCTCTCCCTTCCCCCCCTGTTAGATGATGATTAGGTATCTCCTCTCCCTTCCCTGTTAGATGATGATTAGGTATCTCCTCTCCCTTCCCTTCCCCTGTTAGATGATGATTAGGTATCTCCTCTCCTTCCCTTCCCCTGTTAGATGATGATTAGGTATCTCCTCTCCCTTCCCTTCCCCCTGTTAGATGATGATTAGGTATCTCCTCTCCCTTCCTTCCCCTGTTAGATGATGATTAGATTCCTCTCCCTTCCCCTGTTAGATGATGATTAGGTATCTCCTCTCCCTTCCCTGTTAGATGATGATTAGGTATCTCCTCTCCCTTCCCTTCCCTGTTAGATGATGATTAGGTATCTCCTCTCCTTCCCCTGTTAGATGATGATTAGGTATCTCCTCTCCCTTCCCTTCCCCTGTTAGATGATGATTAGGTATCTCCTCTCCTTCCCCTGTTAGATGATGATTAGGTATCTCCTCCTTCCCCTGTTAGATGATGATTAGGTATCTCCTCTCCTTCCCTTCCCTGTTAGATGATGATTAGGTATCTCCTCTCCTTCCCCTGTTAGATGATGATTAGGTATCTCCTCTCCCTTCCCTTCCCCTGTTAGATGATGATTAGGTATCTCCTCTCCCTTCCTTCCTGTTAGATGATGATTAGGTATCTCCTCTCCTTCCCCTGTTAGATGATGATTAGGTATCTCCTCTCCTTCCCTTCCCCTGTTAGATGATGATTAGGTATCTCTCTCCCTTCCCCTGTTAGATGATGATTAGGTATCTCCTCTCCCCCTTCCCCTGTTAGATGATGATTAGGTATCTCCTCTCCTTCCCCTGTTAGATGATGATTAGGTATCTCCCTTCCCTTCCCCTGTTAGATGATGATTAGGTATCTCCTCTCCCTTCCCCTGTTAGATGATGATTAGGTATCCCTTCCCCTGTTAGATGATGATTAGGTATCTCCTCTCCCTTCCCTTCTCCCTCCCTTCCCCTGTTAGATGATGATTAGGTATCTCCTCTCCCTTCCCCCTGTTAGATGATGATTAGGTATCTCCTCTCCCTTCCCCTGTTAGATGATGATTAGGTATCTCCTCTCCCTTCCCTTCCCCTGTTAGATGATGATTAGGTATCTCCTCTCCCTTCCCTGTTAGATGATGATTAGGTATCTCCTCTCCCTTCCCCCCTGTTAGATGATGATTAGGTATCTCCTCTCCCTTCCCCCCTTCCCTTCCCTTCCCTGTTAGATGATGATTAGGTATCTCCTCTCCTTCCTTCCCTGTTAGATGATGATTAGGTATCTCCCTTCCCCTGTTAGATGATGATTAGGTATCCTCTCCCTTCCCCTGTTAGATGATGATTAGGTATCTCCTCTCCCTTCCCTGTTAGATGATGATTAGGTATCTCCTCCCCTTCCCCTTTAGATGATGATTAGGTATCTCCTCCTCCCTTCCCTTCCCCTGTTAGATGATGATTAGGTATCTCCTCTCCTCTTCCCTTCCCCTGTTAGATGATGATTAGGTATCTCCTCTCCTTCCCCTGTTAGATGATGATTAGGTATCTCCTCTCCTTCCTTCCCTGTTAGATGATGATTAGGTATCTCCTCTCCCTTCCCCCTGTTAGATGATGATTAGGTATCTCCTCTCCTTCCCTTCCCCTGTTAGATGATGATTAGGTATCTCCTCTCCCTTCCCCTGTTAGATGATGATTAGGTATCTCCTCTTCCCTTCCCCTGTTAGATGATGATTAGGTATCTCCTCTCCCCCTTCCCTGTTAGATGATGATTAGGTATCTCCTCTCCCTTCCCCTGTTAGATGATGATTAGGTATCCCTTCCCTTCCCCTGTTAGATGATGATTAGGTATCTCCTCCCTTCCCTGTTAGATGATGATTAGGCATCCCTTTCCCCTGTTAGATGATGATTAGGTATCTCCTCTCCCTTCCCCTGTTAGATGATGATTAGGTATCTCCTCTCCCTTCCCTTCCCCTGTTAGATGATGATTAGGTATCTCCTCCCCTCCCTTCCCCTGTTAGATGATGATTAGGTATCTCCTCTTCCTTCCCTGTTAGATGATGATTAGGTATCTCCTCTCCTTCCCCTGTTAGATGATGATTAGGTATCTCCTCTCCCTTCCCCTGTTAGATGATGATTAGGTATCTCCTCTCCCTTCCTTCCCCTGTTAGATGATGATTAGGTATCTCCTCTCCTTCCCCTGTTAGATGATGATTAGGTATCTCCTCTCCCTTCCCTTCCCCTGTTAGATGATGATTAGGTATCTCCTCCTTCCCTTCTTCCCTTCCCCTGTTAGATGATGATTAGGTATCTCCTCTCCCTTCCCTTCCCTGTTAGATGATGATTAGGTATCTCCTCTCCCTTCCCTTCCCCTTCCCCCCTGTTAGATGATGATTAGGTATCTCCTCTCCCTTCCCTGTTAGATGATGATTAGGTATCCCTGTTAGATGATGATTAGGTATCTCCTCTCCCTTCCCCTGTTAGATGATGATTAGGTATCTCCTCTCCCTTCCCTGTTAGATGATGATTAGGTATCTCCTCTCCCTTCCCTTCCCCTGTTAGATGATGATTAGGTATCTCCTCTCCCTTCCCCTGTTAGATGATGATTAGGTATCTCCTCTCCCTTCCCCTGTTAGATGATGATTAGGTATCTCCTCTCCCTTCCCTTCCCTGTTAGATGATGATTAGGTATCTCCTCTCCCTTCCCCTGTTAGATGATGATTAGGTATCTCCTCTCCCTTCCCCTGTTAGATGATGATTAGGTATCTCCTCTCCTTCCTTCCCTGTTAGATGATGATTAGGTATCTCCTCTCCTTCCCTCCCCTCCCTTCCCCCCTGTTAGATGATGATTAGGTATCTCCTCTCCCTTCCCTTCCCCTGTTAGATGATGATTAGGTATCTCCTCTCCCTTCCCTTCCCCTGTTAGATGATGATTAGGTATCTCCTCTCCCTTCCCTTCCCTGTTAGATGATGATTAGGTATCTCCTCTCCCTTCCCCTGTTAGATGATGATTAGGTATCTCCTCTCCCTTCCCCTGTTAGATGATGATTAGGTATCTCCTCTCCCTTCCCCTGTTAGATGATGATTAGGTATCTCCTCTCCCTTCCCTTCCCCTGTTAGATGATGATTAGGTATCTCCTCTCCTCTCCCTTCCCCTGTTAGATGATGATTAGGTATCTCCTCTCCTTCCCTTCCCTGTTAGATGATGATTAGGTATCTCCTCTCCTTCCCTTCCCTCTCCCTGTTAGATGATGATTAGGTATCTCCTCTCCCTTCCTTCCCCTGTTAGATGATGATTAGGTATCTCCTCTCCCCTTCTCCTGTTAGATGATGATTAGGTATCTCCTCTCCTTCCCTTCCCCTGTTAGATGATGATTAGGTATCTCCTCTCCCTTCCCTTCCCTGTTAGATGATGATTAGGTATCTCCTCTCCTTCCCCCTGTTAGATGATGATTAGGTATCTCCTCTCCCCCTGTTAGATGATGATTAGGTATCTCCTCTCCCTTTCCCCTGTTAGATGATGATTAGGTATCTCCTCTCCTTCCCCTGTTAGATGATGATAGGTATCTCCTCTCCTTCCCCTGTTAGATGATGATTAGGTATCTCCTCTCCCTTTCCCTGTTAGATGATGATTAGGTATCTCCTCTCCCTTCCCTGTTAGATGATGATTAGGTATCTCCTCTCCCTTCCCCTGTTAGATGATGATTAGGTATCTCCCCTTCCCTGTTAGATGATTTAGGTATCTCCTCTCCTTCCCTTCCCCTGTTAGATGATGATTAGGTATCTCCTCTCCCTTCCCTTCCCTGTTAGATGATGATTAGGTATCTCCTCTCCTTCCTTCCCCTGTTAGATGATGATTAGGTATCTCCTCTCCCTTCCCTGTTAGATGATGATTAGGTATCTCCTCTCCTTCCCCCCTGTTAGATGATGATTAGGTATCTCCTCTCCTTCCCTTCCCCTGTTAGATGATGATTAGGTATCTCCTGTTAGATGATGATTAGGTATCTCCTCTCCCTTCCTTCCCTGTTAGATGATGATTAGGTATCCTCCCTTCCTTCCCCTGTTAGATGATGATTAGGTATCTCCTCTCCCTTCCCCCTTCCCCTGTTAGATGATGATTAGGTATCTCCTCTCCCTTCCCCCTGTTAGATGATGATTAGGTATCTCCTCTCCTTCCCCTGTTAGATGATGATTAGGTATCTCCTCTCCTTCCTTCCCTGTTAGATGATGATTAGGTATCTCCTCTCCCCCCTTCCCTGTTAGATGATGATTAGGTATCCCTCTCCTTCCTGTTAGATGATGATTAGGTATCTCCTCTCCTTCCCTTCCCTGTTAGATGATGATTAGTATCTCCTCTCCCTTCCTGTTAGATGATGATTAGGTATCCCTTCCCTTCCCCTGTTAGATGATGATTAGGTATCTCCTCTCCCTTCCCCCCTGTTAGATGATGATTAGGTATCTCCTCTCCCTTCCCCTGTTAGATGATGATTAGGTATCTCCTCTCCTTCCCTTCCCCTGTTAGATGATGATTAGGTATCTCCTCTCCCTTCCCTGTTAGATGATGATTAGGTATCCCCTCCCCTTCCCTGTTAGATGATGATTAGGTATCTCCTCTCCCTTCCCTTCCCCTGTTAGATGATGATTAGGTATCTCCTCTCCCTCCCTTCCCCTGATGATTAGGTATCTCCTCTCCTTCCCTGTTAGATGATGATTAGGTATCTCCTCTCCCTTCCCCTGTTAGATGATGATTAGGTATCTCCTCTCCCTTCCCTTCCCCTGTTAGATGATGATTAGGTATCTCCTCTCCTTCCCCCTGTTAGATGATGATTAGGTATCTCCTCTCCTTCCCTGTTAGATGATGATTAGGTATCCCTCTCCTGTTAGATGATGATTAGGTATCTCCTCTCCTTCCCCCCTGTTAGATGATGATTAGGTATCTCCTCCCTCCTTCCCTTTAGATGATGATTAGGTATCTCCTCCTTCCCTTCCCTGTTAGATGATGATTAGGTATCTCCTCTCCTTCCCCTGTTAGATGATGATTAGGTATCTCCTCTCCTTCCTGTTAGATGATGATTAGGTATCTCCTCTCCTTCCTTCCCCTGTTAGATGATGATTAGGTATCTCCTCTCCCTCCCCTGTTAGATGATGATTAGGTATCTCCTCTCCCTTCCTCCTCTTTCCCCTGTTAGATGATGATTAGGTATCTCCTCTCCTTCCCCCCCTGTTAGATGATGATTAGGTATCTCCTCTCCCTTCCCTGTTAGATGATGATTAGGTATCTCCTCTCCTTCCCTTCCCTGTTAGATGATGATTAGGTATCTCCTCTCCCTTCCCTTCCCCTGTTAGATGATGATTAGGTATCTCCTCTCCCTTCCCTTCCCTGTTAGATGATGATTAGGTATCTCCTCTCCTTCCCCTCCCTTCCCCCCTGTTAGATGATGATTAGGTATCTCCTCTCCTTCCCCTGTTAGATGATGATTAGGTATCTCCTCTCCCTTCCCCTGTTAGATGATGATTAGGTATCTCCTCTCCCTTCCCTGTTAGATGATGATTAGGTATCTCCTCTCCCTTCCTTCCCCTGTTAGATGATGATTAGGTATCCTTCCTTCCCCTGTTAGATGATGATTAGGTATCTCCTCTCCCTTCCCCTGTTAGATGATGATTAGGTATCTCCTCTCCCTCCCTTCCCCTGTTAGATGATGATTAGGTATCTCCTCCCCCTTCCCCTGTTAGATGATGATTAGGTATCTCCTCTCCCCTTCCCTGTTAGATGATGATTAGGTATCTCCTCTCCCTTCCCCTGTTAGATGATGATTAGGTATCTCCTCCCTTCCCCCCTGTTAGATGATGATTAGGTATCTCCTCTCCCTTCCCTGTTAGATGATGATTAGGTATCTCCCTCCCTTCCCCTGTTAGATGATGATTAGGTATCTCCTCCTCTCCCTTCCCTGTTAGATGATGATTAGGTATCTCCTCTCCCTTCCCTTCCCCTGTTAGATGATGATTAGGTATCTCCTCTCCCTTCCCTTCCCCTGTTAGATGATGATTAGGTATCTCCTCTCCTTCCCTTCCCTGTTAGATGATGATTAGGTATCTCCTCTCCCTTCCCCTGTTAGATGATGATTAGGTATCTCCTCTCCCTTCCCTTCCCTGTTAGATGATGATTAGGTATCTCCTCTCCTCCTTCCCCTGTTAGATGATGATTAGGTATCTCCTCTCCCTTCCCCTGTTAGATGATGATTAGGTATCTCCTTCCCTTCCCCTGTTAGATGATGATTAGGTATCTCCTCTCCCTCCTTCCCTGTTAGATGATGATTAGGTATCTCCTCTCCCTTCCCCTGTTAGATGATGATTAGGTATCTCCTCTCCCTTCCCCTGTTAGATGATGATTAGGTATCTCCTCTCCCTTCCCTTCCCTGTTAGATGATGATTAGGTATCTCCTCTCCCTTCCCCCCTGTTAGATGATGATTAGGTATCTCCTCTCCCTTCCCCCCTGTTAGATGATGATTAGGTATCTCCTCTCCTTCCCCCCTGTTAGATGATGATTAGGTATCTCCTCTCCTTCCCCTGTTAGATGATGATTAGGTATCTCCTCTCCTTCCCCTGTTAGATGATGATTAGGTATCTCCTCTCCTTCCCTTCCCTGTTAGATGTGATTAGGTATCTCCTCTCCTTCCCCTGTTAGATGATGATTAGGTATCTCCTCTCCCTTCCCTGTTAGATGATGATTAGGTATCTCCTCTCCCTCCCTTCCCCTGTTAGATGATGATTAGGTATCTCCTCTCCTTCCCCTGTTAGATGATGATTAGGTATCTCCTCTCCCTTCCCCTGTTAGATGATGATTAGGTATCTCCTCTCCTTCCCTTCCCCTGTTAGATGATGATTAGGTATCTCCTCTCCTCCCTTCCCCTGTTAGATGATGATTAGGTATCTCCTCTCCCTTCCCTTCCCCTGTTAGATGATGATTAGGTATCTCCTCTCCTTCCCTTCCCTGTTAGATGATGATTAGGTATCTCCTCTCCCTTCCCTTCCCCTGTTAGATGATGATTAGGTATCTCCTCCCTTCCCCTGTTAGATGATGATTAGGTATCTCCTCTCCCTTCCCTGTTAGATGATGATTAGGTATCTCCTCTTCCTTCCCCTGTTAGATGATGATTAGGTATCTCCTCTCCCTTCCCCTGTTAGATGATGATTAGGTATCTCCTCTCCCTTCCCTTCCCTGTTAGATGATGATTAGGTATCTCCTCTCCCTTCCCTTCCCCTGTTAGATGATGATTAGGTATCTCCTCTCCCTTCCCTTCCCCTGTTAGATGATGATTAGGTATCTCCCCTTCCTTCCCCTGTTAGATGATGATTAGGTATCTCCTCTCCTTCCTTCCCCTGTTAGATGATGATTAGGTATCTCCTCTCCCTCCCCCTGTTAGATGATGATTAGGTATCTCCTCTCCTTCCCCCTGTTAGATGATGATTAGGTATCTCCTCTCCTTCCCTTCCCCTGTTAGATGATGATTAGGTATCTCCTCTCCCTTCCCCTGTTAGATGATGATTAGGTATCTCCTCTCCCCTTCCCCTGTTAGATGATGATTAGGTATCTCCTCTCCCTTCCCTGTTAGATGATGATTAGGTATCTCCTCCCTTCCCTTCCCTGTTAGATGATGATTAGGTATCTCCTCCCTCCCTGTTAGATGATGATTAGGTATCTCCTTCCCCCCTGTTAGATGATGATTAGGTATCTCCTCTCCTTCCCTTCCCTGTTAGATGATGATTAGGTATCTCCTCTCCCTTCCCCTGTTAGATGATGATTAGGTATCTCCTCTCCTTCCCCCTGTTAGATGATGATTAGGTATCTCCTCTCCCTTCCCCCTGTTAGATGATGATTAGGTATCTCCTCTCCCTTCCCCTGTTAGATGATGATTAGGTATCTCCTCTCCCTTCCCTGTTAGATGATGATTAGGTATCTCCCTCCCTTCCCCTGTTAGATGATGATTAGGTATCTCCTCTCCCTTCCCTTCCCCTGTTAGATGATGATTAGGTATCTCCTCCCTTCCCTTCCCCTGTTAGATGATGATTAGGTATCTCCTCTCCCCCTTCCCTGTTAGATGATGATTAGGTATCTCCTCTCCCTTCCCTGTTAGATGATGATTAGGTATCTCCTCTCCTTCCCTTCCCTGTTAGATGATGATTAGGTATCTCCTCTCCCTTCCCTGTTAGATGATGATTAGGTATCTCCTTCCCTTCCTTCCCCTGTTAGATGATGATTAGGTATCTCCTTAGATGATGATTAGGTATCTCCTTCCCTTCCCTTCCCTGTTAGATGATGATTAGGTATCTCCTCTCCTTCCCTTCCCCTGTTAGATGATGATTAGGTATCTCCTCTCCCTCCTTCCCTGTTAGATGATGATTAGGTATCTCCTTTCCCCTGTTAGATGATGATTAGGTATCTCCTCTCCCCCTTCCCTGTTAGATGATGATTAGGTATCCCTGTTAGATGATGATTAGGTATCTCCTCTCCCTTCCCTTCCCCTGTTAGATGATGATTAGGTATCTCCTCTCCCTTCCCCCTGTTAGATGATGATTAGGTATCTCCTCTCCTTCCCCTGTTAGATGATGATTAGGTATCTCCTCTTCCCTTCCCCTGTTAGATGATGATTAGGTATCTCCTCCTTCCCCCCCTGTTAGATGATGATTAGGTATCTCCTTCCCTTCCCCTGTTAGATGATGATTAGGTATCTCCTCTCCTCCCTTCCCCTGTTAGATGATGATTAGGTATCTCCTCTCCCTTCCCCTGTTAGATGATGATTAGGTATCTCTCCCTCCTTCCCCTGTTAGATGATGATTAGGTATCTCCTCTCCTTCCCTTCCCCTGTTAGATGATGATTAGGTATCTCCTCTCCTTCCCTTCCCTGTTAGATGATGATTAGGTATCTCCTCTCCCTTCCCCTGTTAGATGATGATTAGGTATCTCCTCTCCCCCTTCCCCTGTTAGATGATGATTAGGTATCTCCTCTCCCCCTTCCCTGTTAGATGATGATTAGGTATCTCCTCTCCCTTCCCCCCTGTTAGATGATGATTAGGTATCTCCTCTCCCTTCCCTTCCCCTGTTAGATGATGATTAGGTATCTCCTCTCCTTCCCCCTGTTAGATGATGATTAGGTATCTCCTCTCCTTCCCTTCCCTGTTAGATGATGATTAGGTATCTCCTCTCCCTTCCCTGTTAGATGATGATTAGGTATCTCCTCCCTTCCCCTGTTAGATGATGATTAGGTATCTCCTCTCCTCCCTTCCCCTGTTAGATGATGATTAGGTATCTCCTCCTTCCTTCCCTGTTAGATGATGATTAGGCATCTCCTCTCCCTTCCCTGTTAGATGATGATTAGGTATCTCCTCTCCCTTCCCCCTGTTAGATGATGATTAGGTATCTCCTCTCCCTTCCCCTGTTAGATGATGATTAGGTATCTCCCCTTCCCTTCCCCTGTTAGATGATGATTAGGTATCTCCTCTCCCTTCCTTCCCCTGTTAGATGATGATTAGGTATCTCCTCTCCCTTCCCTGTTAGATGATGATTAGGTATCTCCCTCCTTCCCTTCCCCTGTTAGATGATGATTAGGTATCTCCTCTCCCTTCCCTGTTAGATGATGATTAGGTATCTCCTCTCCCTTCCCCCTGTTAGATGATGATTAGGTATCTCCTCTCCTTCCTTCCCTGTTAGATGATGATTAGGTATCTCCTCTCCCTCCCTTCCCCTGTTAGATGATGATTAGGTATCTTCCCTTCCCCTGTTAGATGATGATTAGGTATCTCCCTTCCCTCCCTTCCCTTCCCCTGTTAGATGATGATTAGGTATCTCCTCTCCCTTCCCTTCCCCTGTTAGATGATGATTAGGTATCTCCTCTCCCTTCCCTGTTAGATGATGATTAGGTATCTCCCCTTCCCCTGTTAGATGATGATTAGGTATCTCCTCTCCTTCCCCTGTTAGATGATGATTAGGTATCTCCTCTCCCTTCCCCTGTTAGATGATGATTAGGTATCTCCTCTCCCTTCCCTCCCTTCCCTTCCCCTGTTAGATGATGATTAGGTATCTCCTCTCCTTCCCTTCCCCTGTTAGATGATGATTAGGTATCTCCTCTCCCTTCCCTGTTAGATGATGATTAGGTATCTCCCTCCCTTCCCCTGTTAGATGATGATTAGGTATCTCCTCTCCCTTCCCCTGTTAGATGATGATTAGGTATCTCCTCCTTCCCTTCCCCTGTTAGATGATGATTAGGTATCTCCTCTCCCTTCCCTTCCCCTGTTAGATGATGATTAGGTATCTCCTCTCCCTTCCCCTGTTAGATGATGATTAGGTATCTCCTCTCCCCCTTCCCTGTTAGATGATGATTAGGTATCTCCCTTCCTTCCCCTGTTAGATGATGATTAGGTATCTCCTCTCCCTTCCCCTGTTAGATGATGATTAGGTATCTCCTCTCCTTCCCTGTTAGATGATGATTAGGTATCTCCTCTCCTTCCTTCCCCTGTTAGATGATGATTAGGTATCTCCTCTCCCTTCCCCTGTTAGATGATGATTAGGTATCTCCTCTCCTTCCCCTGTTAGATGATGATTAGGTATCTCCTCTCCTTCCCTGTTAGATGATTTAGGTATCTCCTCTCCTCTCCCTTCCCCTTCCCCTCTGTTAGATGATGATTAGGTATCTCCTCTCCTTCCCTTCCTCTCCTCTCCCTTCCCCTGTTAGATGATGATTAGGTATCTCCTCTCCCTTCCCCTGTTAGATGATGATTAGGTATCTCCTCTCCCTCCCTTCCCCTGTTAGATGATGATTAGGTATCTCCTCTCCCTTCCTTCCCTGTTAGATGATGATTAGGTATCTCCTCTCCCTTCCCCTGTTAGATGATGATTAGGTATCTCCTCTCCCTTCCTTCCCCTGTTAGATGATGATTAGGTATCTCCTCTCCCCCTTCCCCTGTTAGATGATGATTAGGTATCTCCTCTCCTTTCCCTGTTAGATGATGATTAGGTATCTCCTCTCCCTTCCCTTCCCCTGTTAGATGATGATTAGGTATCTCCTCTCCCTTCCCCTGTTAGATGATGATTAGGTATCTCCTCTCCCTTCCCCTGTTAGATGATGATTAGGTATCTCCTTCCCCCTGTTAGATGATGATTAGGTATCTCCTCTCCCTTCCCCTGTTAGATGATGATTAGGTATCTCCTCTCCTTCCCTTCCCTGTTAGATGATGATTAGGTATCTCCTCTCCTTCCCCTGTTAGATGATGATTAGATGTTAGATGATTTAGGTATCTCCTCTCCCTTCCCCCTGTTAGATGATGATTAGGTATCTCCTCTCCTCTCCCTTCCCTGTTAGATGATGATTAGGTATCTCCTCTCCTTCCCCTGTTAGATGATGATTAGGTATCTCCTCTCCTTCCCCTGTTAGATGATGATTAGGTATCTCCTCTCCCTTCCCCTCCCTTCCCTTCCCTGTTAGATGATGATTAGGTATCTCCTCTCCCTTCCCTTTAGATGATGATTAGGTATCCCCTCCCTTCCCTGTTAGATGATGATTAGGTATCTCCTCTCCCTTCCCTTTAGATGATGATTAGGTATCCCCTGTTAGATGATGATTAGGTATCTCCTCTCCTTCCCTGTTAGATGATGATTAGGTATCCCTCTCCTTCCCCTGTTAGATGATGATTAGGTATCTCCTCTCCTTCCCTTCCCCTGTTAGATGATGATTAGGTATCTCCTCTCCCTTCCCCCTGTTAGATGATGATTAGGTATCTCCTCCCTCCCTCTCCTTCCCCCTGTTAGATGATGATTAGGTATCTCCTCCCTTCCCTTCCCCTGTTAGATGATGATTAGGTATCTCCTCTCCCTTCCTTCCTGTTAGATGATGATTAGGTATCTCCTCTCCTTCCCTTCCCTGTTAGATGATGATTAGGTATCTCCTCCTCTCCCTTCCCCTGTTAGATGATGATTAGGTATCTCCTCTCCCTTCCCCTGTTAGATGATGATTAGGTATCCCCTCCTTCCCTTCCCTGTTAGATGATGATTAGGTATCTCCTCTCCTTCCCTTCCCCTGTTAGATGATGATTAGGTATCTCCTCTCCCTTCCTTCCCCTGTTAGATGATGATTAGGTATCTCCTCTCCCTTCCCCTGTTAGATGATGATTAGGTATCTCCTCTCCCTTCCCTGTTAGATGATGATTAGGTATCTCCTCTCCCTTCCCTTCCCCTGTTAGATGATGATTAGGTATCTCCTCTCCCTTCCCCTGTTAGATGATGATTAGGTATCTCCTCTCCTCCTTCCCTGTTAGATGATGATTAGGTATCTCTCTCCTCCCTTCCCTGTTAGATGATGATTAGGTATCTCCTTCCTCCCTTCCCCTGTTAGATGATGATTAGGTATCCTTCCTTCTTCCCCTGTTAGATGATGATTAGGTATCTCCTCTCCCTTCCCTTCCCCTGTTAGATGATGATTAGGTATCTCTCTCCTCCCTTCCCTGTTAGATGATGATTAGGTATCCCTCTCCCTTCCTGTTAGATGATGATTAGGTATCTCCTCTCCTTCCCTTCCCCTGTTAGATGATGATTAGGTATCTCCTCTCCCCTTCCCCTGTTAGATGATGATTAGGTATCTCCTCTCCTTCCCTTCCCTGTTAGATGATGATTAGGTATCTCCTCTCCCTTCCCTTCCCTGTTAGATGATGATTAGGTATCTCCTCTCCCTTCCTTCCCTGTTAGATGATGATTAGGTATCTCCTCTCCCTTCCCTTCCCCTGTTAGATGATGATTAGGTATCTCCTCTCCCTTCCCCTCCTCTCCCCTTCCCCTGTTAGATGATGATTAGGTATCTCCTCTCCCTTCCCTGTTAGATGATGATTAGGTATCTCCTCTCCTTCCTTCCCTGTTAGATGATGATTAGGTATCTCCTCTCCCTTCCCTTCCCCTGTTAGATGATGATTAGGTATCTCCTCTCCTCTCCCTTCCCCTGTTAGATGATGATTAGGTATCTCCTCTCCCTTCCCCTGTTAGATGATGATTAGGTATCTCCTCTCCCTTCCCTTCCCTGTTAGATGATGATTAGGTATCTCCTCTCCCTTCCCCTGTTAGATGATGATTAGGTATCTCCTCTCCCTCCCCCCTGTTAGATGATGATTAGGTATCTCCTCTCCCTTCCCTTCCCCTGTTAGATGATGATTAGGTATCTCCTCTCCTTCCCCTGTTAGATGATGATTAGGTATCTCCTCTCCCTTCCCCTGTTAGATGATGATTAGGTATCTCCTCTCCCTTCCCTTCCCTGTTAGATGATGATTAGGTATCTCCTCTTCCCCTGTTAGATGATGATTAGGTATCTCCTCTCCTTCCCCTGTTAGATGATGATTAGGTATCTCCTCTCCTTCCCTTCCCCTGTTAGATGATGATTAGGTATCTCCTCTCCCTTCCCTTCCCCTGTTAGATGATGATTAGGTATCTCCTCTCCTTCCCCTGTTAGATGATGATTAGGTATCCCTTCCCTGTTAGATGATGATTAGGTATCTCCTCTCCCTTCCCCTGTTAGATGATGATTAGGTATCTCCTCTCCTTCCCCTGTTAGATGATGATTAGGTATCTCCTCTCCTTCCCCTGTTAGATGATGATTAGGTATCTCCTCTCCCTTCCCCTGTTAGATGATGATTAGGTATCTCCTCTCCCCCTTCCCCTGTTAGATGATGATTAGGTATCTCCTCTCCTTCCCTTCCCTGTTAGATGATGATTAGGTATCTCCTCTCCCTTCCCTTCCCTGTTAGATGATGATTAGGTATCTCCTCTCCCTTCCCTTCCCCTGTTAGATGATGATTAGGTATCTCCTCTCCCTTCCCCTGTTAGATGATGATTAGGTATCTCCTCCTTCCCCTGTTAGATGATGATTAGGTATCTCCTCTCCCTTCCCCTGTTAGATGATGATTAGGTATCTCCTCCCTTCCCCTGTTAGATGATGATTAGGTATCTCCTCTCCCTTCCCTGTTAGATGATGATTAGGTATCTCCTCTCCCTTCCCCTGTTAGATGATGATTAGGTATCTCCTCTCCCTTCCCTTCCCCTGTTAGATGATGATTAGGTATCTCCTCTCCCTTCCCCTGTTAGATGATGATTAGGTATCTCCTCTCCTCTCCCTTCCCCTGTTAGATGATGATTAGGTATCTCCTCTCCCTTCCCCTGTTAGATGATGATTAGGTATCTCCTCTCCCTTCCCCTGTTAGATGATGATTAGGTATCTCCTCTCCCTTCCCCTGTTAGATGATGATTAGGTATCTCCTCTCCTTCCTTCCCTGTTAGATGATGATTAGGTATCTCCTCTCCCTTCCCCTGTTAGATGATGATTAGGTATCTCCCTCCCTTCCCCTGTTAGATGATGATTAGGTATCTCCTCCCTTCCCCTGTTAGATGATGATTAGGTATCTCCTTCCCTTCCCCTGTTAGATGATGATTAGGTATCTCCTCTCCTCTCCCTTCCCTGTTAGATGATGATTAGGTATCTCCTCTCCCTTCCCTTCCCCTGTTAGATGATGATTAGGTATCTCCTCTCCTTCCCTGTTAGATGATGATTAGGTATCTCCTCTCCTTCCCCTGTTAGATGATGATTAGGTATCTCCTCTCCTTCCCTTCCCCTGTTAGATGATGATTAGGTATCTCCTCTCCCTTCCCCTGTTAGATGATGATTAGGTATCTCCTTCCCTTCCCTGTTAGATGATGATTAGGTATCTCCTCTCCCTTCCCCTGTTAGATGATGATTAGGTATCTCCTCTCCCTTCCCCTGTTAGATGATGATTAGGTATCTCCTCTCCCTTCCCCTGTTAGATGATGATTAGGTATCTCCTCTCCTTCCCCTGTTAGATGATGATTAGGTATCTCCTCTCCCTTCCCCTGTTAGATGATGATTAGGTATCTCCTCTCCTTCCCTGTTAGATGATGATTAGGTATCTCCCTTCCCTTCCCTGTTAGATGATGATTAGGTATCTCCTCTCCTCTCCCTTCCCCTGTTAGATGATGATTAGGTATCTCCTCTCCTTCCCTTCCCCTGTTAGATGATGATTAGGTATCTCTCCCTTCCCTTCCCTGTTAGATGATGATTAGGTATCCCTTCCCCTGTTAGATGATGATTAGGTATCTCCTCTCCTTCCCTTCCCCTGTTAGATGATGATTAGGTATCTCCTCTCCCTTCCCCTGTTAGATGATGATTAGGTATCTCCTCTCCTTCCCTTCCCCTGTTAGATGATGATTAGGTATCTCCTCTCCCTTCCCTGTTAGATGATGATTAGGTATCTCCTCTCCTTCCCTGTTAGATGATGATTAGGTATCTCCTCTCCCTTCCCTTCCCCTGTTAGATGATGATTAGGTATCTCCTCTCCCCTTCCCCTGTTAGATGATGATTAGGTATCTCCTCTCCCTTTCCCCTGTTAGATGATGATTAGGTATCTCCTCTCCTTCCCTGTTAGATGATGATTAGGTATCTCCTCCCTCCCTTCCCCTGTTAGATGATGATTAGGTATCTCCTCTCCCTTCCCCTGTTAGATGATGATTAGGTATCTCCCTTCCTTCCCTGTTAGATGATGATTAGGTATCTCCTCTCCCTTCCCCTGTTAGATGATGATTAGGTATCTCCTCTCCCTTCCCCTGTTAGATGATGATTAGGTATCTCCTCTCCTTCCCCTGTTAGATGATGATTAGGTATCTCCTCTCCTTCCCCCCTGTTAGATGATGATTAGGTATCTCCTCCCTTCCCTTCCCCTGTTAGATGATGATTAGGTATCTCCTCTCCCTTCCCCCTGTTAGATGATGATTAGGTATCTCCTCTCCCTTCCCTGTTAGATGATGATTAGGTATCCCTGTTAGATGATGATTAGGTATCTCCTCTCCCTTCCCTTCCCCTGTTAGATGATGATTAGGTATCTCCTCTCCCTTCCCCTGTTAGATGATGATTAGGTATCTCCTCTCCCTTCCCCTGTTAGATGATGATTAGGTATCTCCTCTCCCTTCCCCTGTTAGATGATGATTAGGTATCTCCTCTCCCTTCCCTTCCCCTGTTAGATGATGATTAGGTATCTCCTCTCCCTTCCCCTGTTAGATGATGATTAGGTATCTCCTCTCCCTTCCCTTCCCCTGTTAGATGATGATTAGGTATCTCCTCTCCCCTTCCCCTGTTAGATGATGATTAGGTATCTCCTCTCCCTTCCCTTCCCCTGTTAGATGATGATTAGGTATCTCCTCTCCTCCCTTCCCCTGTTAGATGATGATTAGGTATCTCCTCTCCCTTCCCCTGTTAGATGATGATTAGGTATCTCCTCTCCCTTCCCCTGTTAGATGATGATTAGGTATCTCCTCTCCCTTCCCCTGTTAGATGATGATTAGGTATCTCCTCTCCCTTCCCCTGTTAGATGATGATTAGGTATCTCCTCTCCTCTCCCTTCCCCTGTTAGATGATGATTAGGTATCTCCTCTCCCTCCCTTCCCTGTTAGATGATGATTAGTATCTCCTCTTCCCCCCCTGTTAGATGATGATTAGGTATCTCCTCTCCTTCCCTGTTAGATGATGATTAGGTATCTCCCCTTCCCCTGTTAGATGATGATTAGGTATCTCCTCTCCCTTCCCCTGTTAGATGATGATTAGGTATCTCCTCTCCTCTCCCTTCCCCTGTTAGATGATGATTAGGTATCTCCTCTCCTCTCCCTTCCCCTGTTAGATGATGATTAGGTATCTCCTCTCCCTTCCCTTCCCCTGTTAGATGATGATTAGGTATCTCCTCTCCTTCCCTTCCCCTGTTAGATGATGATTAGGTATCTCCTCTCCCTTCCCCTGTTAGATGATGATTAGGTATCTCCTCTCCCTTCCTTCCCCTGTTAGATGATGATTAGGTATCTCCCTTCCCTTCCCCTGTTAGATGATGATTAGGTATCTCCTCTCCCTTCCCCTGTTAGATGATGATTAGGTATCTCCTCTCCCTTCCCCTGTTAGATGATGATTAGGTATCTCCTCTCCCTTCCCCTGTTAGATGATGATTAGGTATCCCCTCCCTTCCCTGTTAGATGATGATTAGGTATCTCCTCTCTCCCTTCCCTGTTAGATGATGATTAGGTATCTCCTCTCCCTTCCCTTCCCTGTTAGATGATGATTAGGTATCTCCTCTCCCTTCCCTGTTAGATGATGATTAGGTATCTCCTCTCCCTTCCCTTCCCCTGTTAGATGATGATTAGGTATCTCCTCTCCTTCCCTTCCCTGTTAGATGATGATTAGGTATCTCCTTCCCCCTTCCCCTGTTAGATGATGATTAGGTATCTCCTCTCCCTTCCCTTCCCCTGTTAGATGATGATTAGGTATCTCCTCTCCCCCTTCCCCTGTTAGATGATGATTAGGTATCTCCTCTCCCTTCCCCTGTTAGATGATGATTAGGTATCTCCTCTCCCTTCCCCCCTGTTAGATGATGATTAGGTATCTCCTCTCCCCCTTCCCCTGTTAGATGATGATTAGGTATCTCCTCTCCCTTCCCTGTTAGATGATGATTAGGTATCTCCTCCCCTCCCTTCCCCTGTTAGATGATGATTAGGTATCTCCCCCTCCCTTCCCCTGTTAGATGATGATTAGGTATCTCCTCTCCCTTCCCTTCCCCTGTTAGATGATGATTAGGTATCTCCTCTCCTTCCCCTGTTAGATGATGATTAGGTATCTCCTCTCCCTTCCCCTGTTAGATGATGATTAGGTATCTCCCTCTCCCTCCCTTCCCTGTTAGATGATGATTAGGTATCTCCTTCCCCCTGTTAGATGATGATTAGGTATCTCCTCTCCCTTCCCCTGTTAGATGATGATTAGGTATCTCCTCTCCCTTCCTTCCCTGTTAGATGATGATTAGGTATCTCCTCCCTCCCCCCTGTTAGATGATGATTAGGTATCTTCCCTGTTAGATGATGATTAGGTATCTCCTCTCCCTTCCCTTCCCCTGTTAGATGATGATTAGGTATCTCCTCTCCCTTCCCTTCCCCTGTTAGATGATGATTAGGTATCTCTCCCTCCCTTCCCTGTTAGATGATGATTAGGTATCTCCCCTTCCCTTCCCCTGTTAGATGATGATTAGGTATCTCCTCTCCCTTTCCCTGTTAGATGATGATTAGGTATCTCCTCTCCTTCCCCTGTTAGATGATGATTAGGTATCTCCTCTCCTTCCCTTCCCCTGTTAGATGATGATTAGGTATCTCCTCTCCCTTCCCCTGTTAGATGATGATTAGGTATCTCCTCTCCTTCCCCTGTTAGATGATGATTAGGTATCTCCCTCCCTTCCCTTCCCTGTTAGATGATGATTAGGTATCTCCTCTCCTCTCCCTTCCCCTGTTAGATGATGATTAGGTATCTCCTCTCCCTTCCCCTGTTAGATGATGATTAGGTATCTCCTCTCCCTTCCCTTCCCCTGTTAGATGATGATTAGGTATCTCCTCTCCCTTCCCCTGTTAGATGATGATTAGGTATCTCCTCTCCTTCCCTGTTAGATGATGATTAGGTATCTCCTCTTTCCCCTGTTAGATGATGATTAGGTATCTCCTCTCCCTTCCCCCCCTGTTAGATGATGATTAGGTATCTCCTCTCCCTTCCCCTGTTAGATGATGATTAGGTATCTCCTCTCCTTCCCTGTTAGATGATGATTAGTATCTCCTCTCCCTTCCCCTGTTAGATGATGATTAGGTATCTCCTCTCCCTTCCCTTCCCCCCTGTTAGATGATGATTAGGTATCTCCTCTCCCTTCCCTGTTAGATGATGATTAGGTATCTCCTCTCCTTCCCTGTTAGATGATGATTAGGTATCTCCTCTCCTTCCCTGTTAGATGATGATTAGGTATCTCCTCTCCCTTCCCTGTTAGATGATGATTAGGTATCTCCTCTCCCTTCCCCTGTTAGATGATGATTAGGTATCTCCTCTCCCTTCCCCCTGTTAGATGATGATTAGGTATCTCCTCTCCTTCCCTTCCCCTGTTAGATGATGATTAGGTATCTCCTCTCCTTCCCTTCCCCTGTTAGATGATGATTAGGTATCTCCTCTCCCTTCCCTTCCCCTGTTAGATGATGATTAGGTATCTCCTCTCCCCTTCCCCTGTTAGATGATGATTAGGTATCTCCTCTCCTTCCCCTGTTAGATGATGATTAGGTATCTCCTCTCCTCCCTTCCCTGTTAGATGATGATTAGGTATCTCCTCTCCCTTCCCCTGTTAGATGATGATTAGGTATCTCCTCTCCTTCCCCCTGTTAGATGATGATTAGGTATCTCCTCTCCCTCCCTTCCCTGTTAGATGATGATTAGGTATCTCCTTCCCCTGTTAGATGATGATTAGGTATCTCCTCTCCCTTCCCTTTAGATGATGATTAGGTATCTCCTCTGTTAGATGATGATTAGGTATCTCCTCCCTTCCCTGTTAGATGATGATTAGGTATCTCCTCTCCCCCCCTGTTAGATGATGATTAGGTATCTCCTCTCCTTCCCTTCCCCTGTTAGATGATGATTAGGTATCTCCTCTCCCTTCCCTTCCCTGTTAGATGATGATTAGGTATCTCCTCTCCTTCCCCTGTTAGATGATGATTAGGTATCTCCTCTCCCCCCTGTTAGATGATGATTAGGTATCTCCTCTCCCTTCCCTTCCCCTGTTAGATGATGATTAGGTATCTCCTCTCCCTTCCCCTGTTAGATGATGATTAGGTATCTCCTCTCCTTCCCCTGTTAGATGATGATTAGGTATCTCCTCTCCTTCCCCTCTCCCTTCCCCTGTTAGATGATGATTAGGTATCTCCTCTCCCTTCCCCTGTTAGATGATGATTAGGTATCTCCTCTCCCTTCCCCTGTTAGATGATGATTAGGTATCTCCTCTCCCCCTTCCCCTGTTAGATGATGATTAGGTATCTCCTCTCCTTCCCCCCTGTTAGATGATGATTAGGTATCTCCTCTCCCTTCCCTTTAGATGATGATTAGGTATCCCTCTCCCTTCCCCTGTTAGATGATGATTAGGTATCTCCCTCTCCCTTCCCTTTAGATGATGATTAGGTATCCCCTGTTAGATGATGATTAGGTATCTCCTCTCCCTTCCCCCCTGTTAGATGATGATTAGGTATCTCCTCTCCCTTCCCTGTTAGATGATGATTAGGTATCTCCTCTCCCTTCCCCCTGTTAGATGATGATTAGGTATCTCCTCTCCTTCCCTTCCCCTGTTAGATGATGATTAGGTATCTCCTCTCCCTTCCCTTCCCCTGTTAGATGATGATTAGGTATCTCCTCTCCCTTCCCCTGTTAGATGATGATTAGGTATCTCCTCTCCCTTCCCTTCCCCTGTTAGATGATGATTAGGTATCTCCTCTCCCTTCCCCTGTTAGATGATGATTAGGTATCTCCTCTCCCTTCCCCTGTTAGATGATGATTAGGTATCTCCTCTCCCTTCCCTTCCCCTGTTAGATGATGATTAGGTATCTCCCTTCCCTTCCCCTGTTAGATGATGATTAGGTATCTCCCTTCCCTTCCCCTGTTAGATGATGATTAGGTATCTCCTCTCCCTTCCCCTGTTAGATGATGATTAGGTATCTCCTCTCCCTTCCCCTGTTAGATGATGATTAGGTATCTCCTCTCCCTTCCCCTGTTAGATGATGATTAGGTATCTCCTCTCCCTTCCCCTGTTAGATGATGATTAGGTATCTCCTCTCCCTTCCCCTGTTAGATGATGATTAGGTATCTCCTCTCCCTTCCCTGTTAGATGATGATTAGGTATCTCCTCTCCCTTCCCTTCCCCTGTTAGATGATGATTAGGTATCTCCTCTCCCTTCCCTTCCCCTGTTAGATGATGATTAGGTATCTCCTCTCCTTCCCTTCCCCTGTTAGATGATGATTAGGTATCTCCTCTCCCTTCCCTTCCCCTGTTAGATGATGATTAGGTATCTCCTCTCCTCCCTTCCCCTGTTAGATGATGATTAGGTATCTCCTCTCCCTTCCCTTCCCTGTTAGATGATGATTAGGTATCTCCTCTCCCTTCTCCCTGTTAGATGATGATTAGGTATCTCCTCTCCCCCTTCCCCTGTTAGATGATGATTAGGTATCTCCTCTCCTTCCCCCCTCCCTTCCCCTGTTAGATGATGATTAGGTATCTCCTCTCCTTCCCTTCCCCTGTTAGATGATGATTAGGTATCTCCTCTCCCTTCCTGTTAGATGATGATTAGGTATCTCCCTTCCCTTCCCCTCCCTCTCCCTTCCCCTGTTAGATGATGATTAGGTATCTCCTCTCCCTTCCCTTCCCCTGTTAGATGATGATTAGGTATCTCCTCTCCCTTCCCTTCCCCTGTTAGATGATGATTAGGTATCTCCTCTCCTCTCCCTTCCCCTGTTAGATGATGATTAGGTATCTCCTCTCCCCTTCCCCTGTTAGATGATGATTAGGTATCTCCTCTCCCCCTTCCCCTGTTAGATGATGATTAGGTATCTCCTCTCCCTTCCCCTGTTAGATGATGATTAGGTATCTCCTCTCCCTTCCCCTGTTAGATGATGATTAGGTATCTCCTCTCCCTTCCCCTGTTAGATGATGATTAGGTATCTCCTCTCCTCTCCCTTCCCCTGTTAGATGATGATTAGGTATCTCCTCTCCCTTCCTTCCCCTGTTAGATGATGATTAGGTATCTCCTCTCCCTTCCCTTCCCCTGTTAGATGATGATTAGGTATCTCCTCTCCCTTCCCTTCCCCTGTTAGATGATGATTAGGTATCTCCTCTCCCTTCCCCTGTTAGATGATGATTAGGTATCTCCTCTTCCCTGTTAGATGATGATTAGGTATCTCCTCTCCCCCTTCCCCTGTTAGATGATGATTAGGTATCTCCTCTCCTTCCTTCCCCTGTTAGATGATGATTAGGTATCTCCTCTCCCTTCCCTGTTAGATGATGATTAGGTATCCTTCCCCCTTCCCCTGTTAGATGATGATTAGGTATCTCCTCTCCCTTCCCTTCCCCTGTTAGATGATGATTAGGTATCTCCTCTCCTCTCCCTTCCCCTGTTAGATGATGATTAGGTATCTCCTCTCCCTTCCCCTGTTAGATGATGATTAGGTATCTCCTCTCCCTTCCCCTGTTAGATGATGATTAGGTATCTCCTCTCCCTTCCCCTGTTAGATGATGATTAGGTATCTCCTCCCTGTTTCCCCTGTTAGATGATGATTAGGTATCTCCTCTCCCTTCCCTTCCCCTGTTAGATGATGATTAGGTATCTCCTCTCCCTTCCCTTCCCCTGTTAGATGATGATTAGGTATCTCCTCTCCCTTCCCTTCCCCTGTTAGATGATGATTAGGTATCTCCTCTCCCTTCCCCTGTTAGATGATGATTAGGTATCTCCTCTCCTCTCCCTTCCCCTGTTAGATGATGATTAGGTATCTCCTCTCCCTTCCCTTCCCCTGTTAGATGATGATTAGGTATCTCCTCTCCCTTCCCTTCCCCTGTTAGATGATGATTAGGTGTCTCCTCTCCCTTCCCTTCCCCTGTTAGATGATGATTAGGTATCTCCTCTCCTCTCCCTTCCTTTCCCCTGTTAGATGATGATTAGGTATCTCCTCTCCTCTCCCTTCCCCTGTTAGATGATGATTAGGTATCTCCTCTCCCTTCCCCTGTTAGATGATGATTAGGTATCTCCTCTCCCCTCCCTTCCCCTGTTAGATGATGATTAGGTATCTCCTCTCCCTTCCCCTGTTAGATGATGATTAGGTATCTCCTCTCCCTTCCCCTGTTAGATGATGATTAGGTATCTCCTCTCCCTTCCCCTGTTAGATGATGATTAGGTATCTCCTCTCCCTTCCCCTGTTAGATGATGATTAGGTATCTCCTCTCCCTTCCCCTGTTAGATGATGATTAGGTATCTCCCTTCCCTTCCCCTGTTAGATGATGATTAGGTATCTCCTCTCCCTTCCCTTCCCCTGTTAGATGATGATTAGGTATCTCCTCTCCCTTCCCCTGTTAGATGATGATTAGGTATATCCCTGTTCCCTATTTTCAAAAATGAAAATTGTGTCGGAGGAGATGGCTGCCGTTTTACGGTCTCCTAACCAATTGTTTGTTTTTTTCACGATATTTGTAAATTATTTCGTACATAATGTTTCTGCAACCATATCTTATGTCAGAAAAGAGCTTCTAGATATCAGGACAGCAATCACTCACCTCGGATTAGACAAAGAGCGTCTGGATATCAGGACAGAGATCACTCACCTCGGATTAGACAAAGAGCTTCTAGATATCAGGACAGAGATCACTCACCTCGGATTAGACAAAGAGCTTCTGGATATCAGGACAGC
The DNA here is from genome assembly GCF_034236695.1 of Oncorhynchus nerka. Lineage (NCBI taxonomy): Eukaryota > Metazoa > Chordata > Actinopteri > Salmoniformes > Salmonidae > Oncorhynchus > Oncorhynchus nerka. Next base: position 109,482 of record NW_027040386.1, on the reverse strand, counting down.
GATCACTCACCTCGGATTAGACAAAGAGCTTCTGGATATCAGGACAGCGATCACTCACCTCGGATTAGACAAAGAGCTTCTAGATATCAGGACAGCGATCACTCACCTCGGATTAGACAAAGAGCGTCTGGATATCAGGACAGAGATCACTCACCTCGGATTAGACAAAGAGCTTCTAGATATCAGGACAGCGATCACTCACCTTGGATTAGACAAAGGTTTCTTCAACAACAACAACAGCAGCAAGCAGGACTCACAAAACACCCCACAGTGCAGACTTCCCAGAGGATGAAGAGCCGGATGCCTCGTCCGGACCCGCAGAAGACATCTAGGAAAGCTGCCGTTACCATCAATATTACTCGCCAACGTGCAATCATTGGACAAAAAACTAGACAAGGTACGATCACGAATATCCTACCAACGGGACATCAAAAACTGTAATATCCTATGCTTCACGGAGTCGTGGCTGAATGACGACGTGGATATTTAGCTAGCGGGATACATGCTGCATCGGCAAGATAGAACAGACGAGGGGGGGCTTAACATTCACAAGGCTGCAGGGCCAGACGGGTTACCAGGACGTGTACTCAGAGCTGGTCAGCACATGCTCTGAGTACACGTCCTGGTAACCCGTCTGGCCCTGCAGCCTTGTGAATGTTAACCTGTTTATTAAAGGTCTAACTCACCTTGGCTACAGAGTGCATAAGCACACAGTCATCCGGAACAGCTGGTGCTTTCATGCACGGGGGCAAACTACCTGCCCTCCACGACACCTACACCACCCGATGTCACAGGAAGGCCAAAAAGATCATCAAGGACAACAACCACCCGAGCCACTGCCTGTTCACCCCGCTATCATCCAGAAGGCGAGGTCAGTACAGGTGCATCAAAGCTGGGACCGAGACACTGAAAAACAGCTTCTATCTCAAGGCCATCAGATTGTAAAACAGCCACCACTACATACACATGGTTAGCAGATGTTAATGGTCACATACACATGGTTAGCAGATGTTAATGGTCACATGGTTAGCATATGTTATTGGTCACATGGTTAGCATATGTTATTGGTCACATGGTTAGCATATGTTATTGGTCACATGGTTAGCAGATGTTAATGGTCACATACACATGGTTAGCAGATGTTATTGGTCACATGGTTAGCAGATGTTATTGGTCACATGGTTAGCAGATGGTATTGGTCACATGGTTAATACATGTTATTGGTCACATGGTTAGCAGATGTTATTGGTCACATGGTTAGCAGATGTTATTGGTCACATGGTTAGCAGATGTTAATGGTCACATACACATGGTTAGCAGATGTTAATGGTTACATACACATGGTTAGCAGATCCTATTGGTCACATACACATGGTTAGCAGATGTTATTGGTTACATACACATGGTTAGCAGATGTTATTGGTCACATACACGTGGTTATCAGATGTTATTGGTCACATACACATGGTTACCAGATGTTATTGGTCACATGGTTAGCAGATGTTATTGGTCACATACACATGGTTAGCAGATGTTAATGGTCACATGGTTATCAGATGTTAATGGTCACATGGTTAGCAGATGTTAATGGTCACATACACATGGTTAGCAGATGTTAATGGTCACATACACATGGTTAGCAGATGTTATTGGTCACATGGTTAGCAGATGTTATTGGTCACATACACATGGTTAGCAGATGTTATTGGTCACATGGTTAGCAGATGTTATTGGTCACATGGTTAGCAGATAACATCTGCTAACCATGTGACCAATAACATCTGCTAACCATGTGTATGTGACCATTAACATCAGCTAACCATGTGTATGTGTCCATTAACATCTGCTAACCATGTGTATGTGACCAATAACATCTGCTAACCATGTGTATGTGACCAATAACATCTGCTAACCATGTGACCAATAACATCTGCTAACCATGTGACCAATAACATCTGCTAACCATGTGTATGTGACCATTAACATCTGCTAACCATGTGTATGTAACCAATAACATCTGCTAACCATGTGACCAATAACATCTGCTAACCATGTGACCAATAACATCTGCTAACCATGTGTATGTGACCATTAACATCTGCTAACCATGTGTATGTAACCAATAACATCTGCTAACCATGTGACCAATAACATCTGCTAACCATGTGACCAATAACATCTGCTAACCATGTGTATGTAACCAATAACATCTGCTAACCATGTGTATGTGACCAATACAATTTTATTTGATTTGGTTCAGTGTTGCTCGACGCAAGCATAGCTGGTATTTAGCTAGTCTGGTTTGGGTCACTGGACAGCTCGTAGCTGGGTTTCAGCTCGTAGCTGGGTTTCAGCTTGGGTCACTGGACAGCTCGTAGCTGGGTTTCAGCTTGGGTCACTGGATAGCTCGTAGCTGGGTTTCAGCTTGGGTCACTGGACAGCTCGTAGCTGGGTTTCAGCTTGTGTCACTGGACAGCTCGTAGCTGGGTTTCAGCTTGTGTCACTGGACAGCTCGTAGCTGGGTTTCAGCTTGTGTCACTGGACAGCTCGTAGCTGGGTTTCAGCTCGTAGCTGGGTTTCAGCTCGTGTCACTGGACAGCTCGTAGCTGGGTTTCAGCTTGTGTCACTGGACAGCTCGTAGCTGGGTTTCAGCTTGTGTCACTGGACAGCTCGTAGCTGGGTTTCAGCTTGTGTCACTGGACAGCTCGTAGCTGGGTTTCAGCTCGTAGCTGGGTTTCAGCTTGGGTCACTGGACAGCTCGTAGCTGGGTTTCAGCTTGGGTCACTGGACAGCTCGTAGCTGGGTTTCAGCTTGGGTCACTGGACAGCTCGTAGCTGGGTTTCAGCTCGTAGCTGGGTTTCAGCTCGTGTCACTGGACAGCTCGTAGCTGGGTTTCAGCTCGTAGCTGGGTTTCAGCTCGTGTCACTGGAAAGCTCGTAGCTGGGTTTCAGCTCGTGTCACTGGACAGCTCGTAGCTGGGTTTCAGCTCGTAGCTGGGTTTCAGCTCGTAGCTGGGTTTCAGCTCATAGCTAGGTTTCAGCTCGTAGCTGGGTTTCAGCTCATAGCTGGGTTTCAGCTCGTGTCACTGGACAGCTCGTAGCTGGGTTTCAGCTCGTAGCTGGGTTTCAGCTCGTGTCACTGGAAAGCTCGTAGCTGGGTTTCAGCTCGTGTCACTGGACAGCTCGTAGCTGGGTTTCAGCTCGTAGCTGGGTTTCAGCTCGTGTCACTTGACAGCTCGTAGCTGGGTTTCAGCTCGTGTCACTGGAAAGCTCGTAGCTGGGTTTCAGCTCGTGTCACTGGACAGCTCGTAGCTGGGTTTCAGCTCGTAGCTGCGTTTCAGCTCGTGTCACTGGACAGCTCGTAGCTGGAGGGATAAAACAACGCGTTTTGTTCCTGTTCTAGGGGGGTAAAATCCCTATGGGATGGAGGGATAAAACAACGCGTTTTGTTCCTGTTCTAGGGGGGTAAAATCCCTATGGGATGGAGGGGGTTTTGTTCCTGTTCTAGGGGAGTAAAATCCCTATGGGATGGAGGGATAAAACAACGCGTTTTGTTCCTGTTCTAGGGGGTCAAATCCCTATGGGATGGAGGGGTTTTGTTCCTGTTCTAGGGGGTAAAATCCCCTGGGATGGAGGGGTAAAACAACGCGTTTTGTTCCTGTTCTAGGGGGGTAAAATCCCCTGGGATGGAGGGGTAAAACAACGCGTTTTGTTCCTGTTCTAGGGGGTAAAATCCTATGGGATGGAGGGGTTTTGTTCCTGTTCTAGGGGGTAAAATTCCCCTGGGATGGAGGGGTAAAACAACGCGTTTTGTTCCTGTTCTAGGGGGGTAAAATCCCTATGGGATGGAGGGGGTTTTGTTCCTGTTCTAGGGGGGTAAAATCCCTATGGGATGTAGGGATAAAACAACGCGTTTTGTTCCTGTTCTAGGGGGGTAAAATCCCTATGGGATGGAGGGGGTTTTGTTCCTGTTCTAGGGGGGTAAAATCGTAGCTGGGTTTCAGCTCGTGTCACTGGACAACTCGTAGCTGGGTTTCAGCTCGTAGCTGGGTTTCAGCTCGTAGCTGGGTTTCAGCTCATAGCTGGGTTTCAGCTCGTGTCACTGGACAGCTCGTAGCTGGGTTTCAGCTCGTGTCACTGGATAGCTCGTAGCTGGGTTTCAGCTCGTGTCACTGGACAGCTCGTAGCTGGGTTTCAGCTCGTAGCTGGGTTTCAGCTCGTAGCTGGGTTTCAGCTCGTGTCACTGGACAGCTCGTAGCTGGGTTTCAGCTCGTAGCTGGGTTTCAGCTCGTGTCACTGGAAAGCTCGTAGCTGGGTTTCAGCTCGTGTCACTGGACAGCTCGTAGCTGGGTTTCAGCTCGTAGCTGGGTTTCAGCTCGTAGCTGGGTTTCAGCTCATAGCTGGGTTTCAGCTCGTGTCACTGGATAGCTCGTAGCTGGGTTTCAGCTCGTGTCACTTGACAGCTCGTAGCTGGGTTTCAGCTCGTAGCTGGGTTTCAGCTCATAGCTGCGTTTCAGCTGTTCTAGGGGGGTAAAATCCCTATGGGATGGAGGGGGTTTTGTTCCTGTTCTAGGGGGTTAAATCCCCCTGGGATGGAGGGATAAAACAACGCGTTTTGTTCCTGTTCTAGGGGGTAAAATCCTATGGGATGGAGGGGGTTTGTTCCTGTTCTAGGGGGTAAAATCCCCTGGGATGGAGGGGTAAAACAACGCGTTTTGTTCCTGTTCTAGGGGGTAAAATCCCCTGGGATGGAGGGTAAAACAACGCGTTTTGTTCCTGTTCTAGGGGGTAGAATCCCTATGGGATGGAGGGGGTTTTGTTCCTGTTCTAGGGGGTTAAATCCCCCTGGGATGGAGGGGTAAAACAACGCGTTTTGTTCCTGTTCTAGGGGGGTAAAATCCCTATGGGATGGAGGGGTTTTGTTCCTGTTCTAGGGGGTAAAATCCCACTGGGATGAAGGGGTAAAACAACGCGTTTTGTTCCTGTTCTAGGGGGTAAAATTCCTATGGGATGGAGGGGTTTTGTTCCTGTTCTAGGGGGTAAAATCCCCCTGGGATGGAGGGGTTTTGTTCCTGTTCTAGGGGGTAAAATCCCCTGGGATGGAGGGGTAAAACAACGCGTTTTGTTCCTGTTCTAGGGGGGTAAAATCCTATGGGATGGAGGGGTTTTGTGCCTGTTCTAGGGGGTAAAATCCCCCTGGGATGGAGGGGTAAAACAACGCGTTTTGTTCCTGTTCTAGGGGGTAAAATCCCCCTGGGATGGAGGGGTAAAACAACGCGTTTTGTTCCTGTTCTAGGGGTAAAATCCCTATGGGATGGAGGGGTTTTGTTCCTGTTCTAGGGGGTAAAATCCCCTGGGATGGAGGGGTAAAACAACGCGTTTTGTTCCTGTTCTAGGGGGGTAAAATCCCTATGGGATGGAGGGGGTTTTGTTCCTGTTCTAGGGGGGTAAAATCCCCCTGGGATGGAGGGGTAAAACAACGCGTTTTGTTCCTGTTCTAGGGGGGTAAAATCCCCCTGGGATGGAGGGGTAAAACAACGCGTTTTGTTCCTGTTCTAGGGGGGTAAAATCCCTATGGGATGGAGGGGGTTTTGTTCCTGTTCTAGGGGGGTAAAAATCCCCCTGGGATGGAGGGGTAAAACAACGCGTTATCACATACATACTACCATCGCTGCACTGCTATCACACATTTTCCAACTCTAGGCACATAGACCTTCAGAAAAATCACCGAGACATCGTTTCCCTAAGTGAGCCTGACCGAACCCCTGGTTCATGGACTATATCCGTTATATTGTGTGTTGCTGACAACTGCCTCAAAGTCTATTTGATTTCAGGCCCTGTTTTTGTTCTGTAATTTAAAATAATCCGTTCCCTGATTGTTAAACCCATATAGACCGGTGGGTTTAAGACCGCATGGAAACCACCGCACTGTTATTTATGCGGTAGGTCTATGCATCGCCCCGCACACGCGCGCCTTGGTTCGTGGAGATCATCTGCACCACGCGCCCTAGCAACTGCAGCATCAGCACGAGCAGCGTGGTGACTCGCTACGACAAAGCCACGCACGGATCCGCTGTGACGGTCTCTCTCCGCTCTGCAAGCAAAGGATCTTCCATCCCCAGCCCTGTTATTTGTTATTTCCCTGATATTCTTCGCGCTAATCTGCAACGTGGATCCTCGCTATCTGAAATATTTTCATCGGATGATATATATTCACCATCACGACAAAAAACGGACTGCTCATCCTCATCATCAACAACACCGCGCGTTTCAGCAGGCAGGCTACAGCAACGCCCATAGCAACCTCTCTATGCGCATCCACCAGCCATCTGTTCATTACTGCTTGTTTGTGTCTGTCGTCTCCGTCTCCGACATCTCTGCTCCGCTGTCGCCCTCTCCCGGTTCCTCCCCCTGATCCCCCCCTATCTCGTCTCCAGGTTAGCGGCAGGTCTCATCTCTCGCCTCGCTGCTGGGCACGTATCCTCCATCACAAGGCCTCTTCACAGGTGAGCCAATCACTGGATCTGATTATCAAACGGATAATACTACCGCTAATGAATGCACCGGTCGGCATTGATCATATATTTATCATTTATCTTCTCTTGATTATGGCTGTGTGTTCTTAATAGTGATGACTACTGTAACATGTTGTCCAATGTTTAATTAAGAGTGTGGTCCTGCAGAGAGAGAGAGGGAGAGAAAAGGGGAGAGCACATTGTTGGCATCTGGTTTGTGTTTGGATCCAGATATACAGTATGAAGTGCCTTGGTCCCATAGCAACAGTGATGCTTGGTTCTGAGGGAAAGGGGGGGCTCTGCTGCCAAATATAGCTTCTCTGCTGGACCAGCTCTCTCTCTTGTATTAGGGTTAATCTGAGCAGCATGACAATAACAGCAGACTCAGCTTGTTTCTGAATTGAAACAGGGTAAATGGCACAGGGGGTAGAGGAGACAGGATAGAGGGGGCAGGAGACCGGGTAATGGGGATGGGGTAGAGGGGACAGGGGTAGAGGAGACAGGGGGTAGAGGGGGCAGGAGACTGGGTAAAGGGGGTAGAGGAGACAGGGTAGAGGGGGCAGGAGAACGGGTAATGGGGATGGGGTAGAGGAGACCGGGGTAGAGGGGGTAGAGGAGACGGGTTAGAGGAGACAGGGGGTAGAGGAGACAGGATAGAGGAGACAGGGGGTATAGGAGACAGGGGTAGAGGGGACAGGGGGTAGAGGGGACAGGGGGTAGAGGAGACGGGAGGGTAGAGGAGACAGGGTATAGAGGAGACAGGGGGTAGAGGAGACCGGGGGAGGAGACAGGGCGTAGAGGAGACAGGTGGTAGAGGAGACCGGGGGTAGAGGAGACAGATGGTAGAGGAGACAGGGGTAGAGGGAACAGGGGGTAGAGGAGACCGGGGTAGAGGAGACAGGGGTAGAGGAGACAGGTGGTAGAGGAGGGGTAGAGGAGACAGGGGGTAGAGGAGACAGGTGGTAGAGGAGACCGGGGTAGAGGAGACAGGGGGTAGAGGAGACCGGGGTAGAGGGAACAGGGGTAGAGGAGACCGGGGGTAGAGGAGACAGGGGGTAGAGGGAACAGGGGGTAGAGGAGACCGGGGGTAGAGGAAACAGGGGTAGAGGAGACAGGGGGTAGAGGGAACAGGGGGTAGAGGGAGACAGGGGGTAGAGGGAACAGGGGTAGAGGAGACAGGGGTAGAGGGAACAGGGGGTAGAGGAGACCGGGGTAGAGGAGACAGGGGGGGGGTAGAGGAGTCAGGGGGTAGAGGGAACAGGGGGTAGAGGATACAGGGGGTAGAGGAGACAGGGGGTAGAGGAGACCGGGGTAGAGGGAACAGGGTGCAGCGGAGACCGGGGGTAGAGGAGACAGGGGGTAGAGGGAACAGGGGGTAGAGGAGACCGGGGTAGAGGAGACCGGGGTAGAGGGAACAGGGGGTAGAGGGGACAGGGGGTAGAGGAGACCGGGGTAGAGGAGACCGGGGGTAGAGGGAACAGGGGGTAGAGGGGACAGGGGGTAGAGGAGACAGGGGGTAGAGGAGACAGGGGGTAGAGGAGACAGGGGGTAGAGGAGACAGGGGGTAGAGGAGACCGGGGTAGAGGAGACAGGGGGTAGAGGGAACAGGGGGTAGAGGAGACCGGGGGTAGAGGAGACCGGGGTAGAGGAGACAGGGGGTAGAGGAGACAGGGGGTAGAGGGGACAGGGGGTAGAGGAGACCGGGGTAGAGGAGACAGATGGTAGAGGAGACAGGGGGTAGAGGGAACAGGGGGTAGAGGAGACCGGGGTAGAGGAGACAGGGGGTAGAGGAGACCGGGGTAGAGGAGACCGGGGTAGAGGAGACAGGGGGTAGAGGAGACAGGTGGTAGAGGGAACAGGGGGTAGAGGAGACAGGGGGTAGAGGAGACCGGGGGTAGAGGAGACAGGGGGTAGAGGAGACAGGTGGTAGAGGGAACAGGGGGTAGAGGAGACCGGGGGATAGAGGAGACAGGGGTAGAGGAGACCGGGGTAGAGGAGACAGGGGGTAGAGGAGACAGGTGGTAGAGGGAACAGGGGGTAGAGGAGACCGGGGGTTAGAGGGAACAGGGAGTAGAGAGAGGTTGACAGGGGTAGAGGAGACCGGGGGTACAGGAGACCGGGGGTTGAGGACCGGGAGATAGAGGAGACAGGGTAAAGGGGGTTAGGGTTGAGGAGACAGGTGGTAGAGGGAACAGGGGGTAGAGGAGATGGGGGTAGAGGGGACAGGGGGTTAGAGGAGACAGATGGGTTGGAGGGAACAGGGGGTAGAGGGAACAGGGGGTAGAGGAGACCGGGGGTAGAGGAGACCGGGGGTAGAGGGAACAGGGAGTAGAGGAGACAGGGGGTAGAGGAGACAGGGTTGATATGGGTTGGATGGTCTGTATGATGGGTTAGGGTTGATATGGCTGGGTTGGATGGTCTGTATGATGGGTTAGGGTTGATATTGGTTGGATGGTCTGTATGATGGGTTAGGGTTGATATGGGTTGGATGGTCTGTATGATGGGTTAGGGTTGATATGGGTTGGATGGTCTGTATGATGGGTTAGGGTTGATATGGCTGGGTTGGATGGTCTGTATGATGGGTTAGGGTTGATATGGGTTGGATGGTCTGTATGATGGGTTAGGGTTGATATGGGTTGGATGGTCTGTATGATGGGTTAGGGTTGATATGGGTGGGTTGGATGGTCTGTATGATGGGTTAGGGTTGATATGGGTTGGATGGTCTGTATGATGGGTTAGGGTTGATATGGGTTGGATGGTCTGTATGATGGGTTAGGGTTGATATGGCTGGGTTGGATGGTCTGTATGATGGGTTAGGGTTGATATGGGTTGGATGGTCTGTATGATGGGTTAGGGTTGATATGGGTTGGATGGTCTGTATGATGGGTTAGGGTTGATATGGCTGGGTTGGATGGTCTGTATGATGGGTTAGGGTTGATATGGGTTGGATGGTCTGTATGATGGGTTAGGGTTGATATGGCTGGGTTGGATGGTCTGTATGATGGGTTAGGGTTGATATGGGTTGGATGGTCTGTATGATGGGTTAGGGTTGATATGGCTGGGTTGGATGGTCTGTATGATGGGTTAGGGTTGATATGGGTTGGATGGTCTGTATGATGGGTTAGGGTTGATATGGGTTGGATGGTCTGTATGATGGGTTAGGGTTGATATGGGTTGGATGGTCTGTATGATGGGTTAGGGTTGATATGGGTTGGATGGTCTGTATGATGGGTTAGGGTTGATATGGGTTGGATGGTCTGTATGATGGGTTAGGGTTGATATGGGTTGGATGGTCTGTATGATGGGTTAGGGTTGATATGGCTGGGTTGGATGGTCTGTATGATGGGTTAGGGTTGATATGGGTTGGATGGTCTGTATGATGGGTTAGGGTTGATATGGGTTGGATGGTCTGTATGATGGGTTAGGGTTGATATGGGTTGGATGGTCTGTATGATGGGTTAGGGTTGATATGGGTTGGATGGTCTGTATGATGGGTTAGGGTTGATATGGGTTGGATGGTCTGTATGTTGGGTTAGGGTTGATATGGCTGGGTTGGATGGTCTGTATGATGGGTTAGGGTTGATATGGCTGGGTTGGATGGTCTGTATGATGGGTTAGGGTTGATATGGGTTGGATGGTCTGTATGTTGGGTTAGGGATATGATATGGTCTGGGTTGGATGGTCTGTATGATGGGTTAGGGTTGATATGGGTTGGATGGTCTGTATGATGGGTTAGGGTTGATATGGGTTGGATGGTCTGTATGATGGGTTAGGGTTGATATGGGTTGGATGGTCTGTATGATGGGTTAGGGGGTTGATATGGCTGGGTTGGATGGTCTGTATGATGGGTTAGGGTTGATATGGGTTGGATGGTCTGTATGATGGGTTAGGGTTGATATGGGTTGGATGGTCTGTATGATGGGTTAGGGTTGATATGGCTGGGTTGGATGGTCTGTATGATGGGTTAGGGTTGATATGGCTGGGTTGGATGGTCTGTATGATGGGTTAGGGTTGATATGGCTGGGTTGGATGGTCTGTATGATGGGTTAGGGTTGATATGGCTGGGTTGGATGGTCTGTATGATGGGTTAGGGTTGATATGGCTGGGTTGGATGGTCTGTATGATGGGTTAGGGTTGATATGGCTGGTTGGATGGTCTGTATGATGGGTTAGGGTTGATATGGGTTGGATGGTCTGTATGATGGGTTAGGGTTGATATGGGTTGGATGGTCTGTATGATGGGTTAGGGTTGATATGGGGGTTGGATGGTCTGTATGATGGGTTAGGGTTGATATGGGTTGGATGGTCTGTATGATGGGTTAGGGTTGATATGGGTTGGATGGTCTGTATGATGGGTTAGGGTTGATATGGGTTGGATGGTCTGTATGATGGGTTAGGGTTGATATGGGTTGGATGGTCTGTATGATGGGTTAGGGTTGATATGGGTTGGATGGTCTGTATGATGGGTTAGGGTTGATATGGGTTGGATGGTCTGTATGATGGGTTAGGGTTGATATGGGTTGGATGGTCTGTATGATGGGTTAGGGTTGATATGGGTTGGATGGTCTGTATGATGGGTTAGGGTTGATATGGCTGGGTTGGATGGTCTGTATGATGGGTTAGGGTTGATATGGGTTGGATGGTCTGTATGATGGGTTAGGGTTGATATGGGTTGGATGGTCTGTATGATGGGTTAGGGTTGATATGGGTTGGATGGTCTGTATGATGGGTTAGGGTTGATATGGCTGGGTTGGATGGTCTGTATGATGGGTTAGGGTTGATATGGGTTGGATGGTCTGTATGATGGGTTAGGGTTGATATGGCTGGGTTGGATGGTCTGTATGATGGGTTAGGGTTGATATGGGTTGGATGGTCTGTATGATGGGTTAGGGTTGATATGGGTTGGATGGTCTGTATGATGGGTTAGGGTTGATATGGGTTGGATGGTCTGTATGATGGGTTAGGGTTGATATGGGTTGGATGGTCTGTATGATGGGTTAGGGTTGATATGGCTGGGTTGGATGGTCTGTATGATGGGTTAGGATGGGTTGATATGGCTGGGTTGGATGGTCTGTATGATGGGTTAGGGTTGATATGGCTGGGTTGGATGGTCTGTATGATGGGTTAGGGTTGATATGGGTTGGATGGTCTGTATGATGGGTTAGGGTTGATATGGGTTGGATGGTCTGTATGATGGGTTAGGGTTGATATGGCTGGATGGTCTGTATGATGGGTTAGGGTTGATATGGGTTGGATGGTCTGTATGATGGGTTAGGGTTGATATGGCTGGGTTGGATGGTCTGTATGATGGGTTAGGGTTGATATGGCTGGGTTGGATGGTCTGTATGATGGGTTAGGGTTGATATGGCTGGGTTGGATGGTCTGTATGATGGGTTAGTTAGGGTTGATATGGGTTGGATGGTCTGTATGATGGGTTAGGGTTGATATGGCTGGGTTGGATGGTCTGTATGATGGGTTAGGGTTGATATGGGTTGGATGGTCTGTATGATGGGTTAGGGTTGATATGGCTGGGTTGGATGGTCTGTATGATGGGTTAGGGTTGATATGGGTTGGATGGTCTGTATGATGGGTTAGGGTTGATATGGCTGGGTTGGATGGTCTGTATGATGGGTTAGGGTTGATATGGGTTGGATGGTCTGTATGATGGGTTAGGGTTGATATGGGTTGGATGGTCTGTATGATGGGTTAGGGTTGATATGGGTTGGATGGTCTGTATGATGGGTTAGGGTTGATATGGGTTGGATGGTCTGTATGATGGGTTAGGGTTGATATGGGTTGGATGGTCTGTATGATGGGTTAGGGTTGATATGGGTTGGATGGTCTGTATGATGGGTTAGGGTTGATATGGGTTGGATGGTCTGTATGATGGGTTAGGGTTGATATGGGTTGGATGGTCTGTATGATGGGTTAGGGTTGATATGGCTGGGTTGGATGGTCTGTATGATGGGTTAGGGGTTGATATGGGTTGGATGGTCTGTATGATGGGTTAGGGTTGATATGGGTTGGATGGTCTGTATGATGGGTTAGGGTTGATATGGGTTGGATGGTCTGTATGATGGGTTAGGGGGTTGATATGGCTGGATGGGTTGGATGGTCTGTATGATGGGTTAGGGTTGATATGGGTTGGATGGTCTGTATGATGGGTTAGGGTTGATATGGCTGGGTTGGATGGTCTGTATGATGGGTTAGGGTTGATATGGGTTGGATGGTCTGTATGATGGGTTAGGGTTGATATGGGTTGGATGGTCTGTATGATGGGTTAGGGATATGATATGGCTGGGTTGGATGGTCTGTATGATGGGTTAGGGTTGATATGGGTTGGATGGTCTGTATGATGGGTTAGGGTTGATATGGCTGGGTTGGATGGTCTGTATGATGGGTTAGGGTTGATATGGGTTGGATGGTCTGTATGATGGGTTAGGGTTGATATGGGTTGGATGGTCTGTATGATGGGTTAGGGTTGATATGGGTTGGATGGTCTGTATGATGGGTTAGGGTTGATATGGGGTTAGGTTGGATGGTCTGTATGATGGGTTAGGGTTGATATGGCTGGGTTGGATGGTCTGTATGGTGGGTTAGGGTTGATATGGGTTGGATGGTCTGTATGATGGGTTAGATATATGGGTTGGATGGTCTGTATGATGGGTTAGGGTTGATATGGGTTGGATGGTCTGTATGATGGGTTAGGGTTGATATGGGTTGGATGGTCTGTATGATGGGTTAGGTTGATATGGGGGTTGGATGGTCTGTATGATGGGTTAGGGTTGATATGGGTTGGATGGTCTGTATGATGGGTTAGGGTTGATATGGGTTGGATGGTCTGTATGATGGGTTAGGGTTGATATGGGTTGGATGGTCTGTATGATGGGTTAGGGTTGATATGGCTGTTGGATGGTCTGTATGATGGGTTAGGGTTGATATGGGTTGGATGGTCTGTATGATGGGTTAGGGGGTTGATATGGGTTGGATGGTCTGTATGATGGGTTAGGGTGATATGGGTTGGATGGTCTGTATGATGGGTTAGGGTTGATATGGGTTGGATGGTCTGTATGATGGGTTAGGGTTGATATGGCTGGGTTGGATGGTCTGTATGATGGGTTAGGGTTGATATGGGTTGGATGGTCTGTATGATGGGTTAGGGTTGATATGGGTGGATGGTCTGATGGTCTGTATGATGGGTTAGGGTTGATATGGGTTGGATGGTCTGTATGATGGGTTAGGGGTTGATTGATATGGGTTGGATGGTCTGTATGATGGGTTAGGGTTGATATGGGTTGGATGGTCTGTATGATGGGTTAGGGGTTGATATGGGTTGGATGGTCTGTATGATGGGTTGGGTTGATGGGTTGGATGGTCTGTATGATGGGTTAGGGTTGATATGGGTTGGATGGTCTGTATGATGGGTTAGGGTTGATATGGGTTGGATGGTCTGTATGATGGGTTAGGGTTGATATGGGTTGGATGGTCTGTATGATGGGTTAGGGTTGATATGGGTTGGATGGTCTGTATGATGGGTTAGGGTTGATATGGGTTGGATGGTCTGTATGATGGGTTAGGGTTGATATGGGTTGGATGGTCTGTATGATGGGTTAGGGTTGATATGGGTTGGATGGTCTGTATGATGGGTTAGGGTTGATATGGGTTGGATGGTCTGTATGATGGGTTAGGGTTGATATGGCTGGGTTGGATGGTCTGTATGATGGGTTAGGGTTGATATGGGTTGGATGGTCTGTATGATGGGTTAGGGTTGATATGGCTGGGTTGGATGGTCTGTATGATGGGTTAGGGTTGATATGGGTTGGATGGTCTGTATGATGGGTTAGGGTTGATATGGGTTGGATGGTCTGTATGATGGGTTAGGGTTGATATGGGTTGGATGGTCTGTATGATGGGTTAGGGTTGATATGGGTTGGATGGTCTGTATGATGGGTTAGGGTTGATATGGTCTGTATGATGGGTTAGGGTTGATATGGGTTGGATGGTCTGTATGATGGGTTAGGGTTGATATGGGTTGGATGGTCTGTATGATGGGTTAGGGTTGATATGGCTGGGTTGGATGGTCTGTATGATGGGTTAGGGTTGATATGGCTGGGTTGGATGGTCTGTATGATGGGTTAGGGTTGATATGGCTGGTTGGATGGTCTGTATGATGGGTTAGGGTTGATATGGGTGGGTTGGATGGTCTGTATGATGGGTTAGGGTTGATATGGCTGGGTGGTCTGGATGGTCTGATATGGCTGGGTTGGATGGTTATGATGGGTTAGGGTTGATATGGGTTGGATGGTCTGTATGATGGGTTAGGGTTGATATGGGTTGGATGGTCTGTATGATGGGTTAGGGGTTGATATGGGTTGGATGGTCTGTATGATGGGTTAGGGTTGATATGGGTTGGATGGTCTGTATGATGGGTTAGGGTTGATATGGGTTGGATGGTCTGTATGATGGGTTAGGGTTGATATGGGTTGGATGGTCTGTATGATGGGTTAGGGTTGATATGGGTTGGATGGTCTGTATGATGGGTTAGGGTTGATATGGGTTGGATGGTCTGTATGATGGGTTAGGGTTGATATGGGTTGGATGGTCTGTATGATGGGTTAGGGTTGATATGGGTTGATGGTCTGTATGATGGGGGTTGGATGGTCTGTATGATGGGTTAGGGTTGATATGGGTTGGATGGTCTGTATGATGGGTTAGGGTTGATATGGCTGTTGGATGGTCTGTATGATGGGTTAGGGTTGATATGGGTTGGATGGTCTGTATGATGGGTTAGGGTTGATATGGGTTGGATGGTCTGTATGATGGGTTAGGGTTGATATGGGTTGGATGGTCTGTATGATGGGTTAGGGTTGATATGGGTTGGATGGTCTGTATGATGGGTTAGGGTTGATATGGGTTGGATGGTCTGTATGATGGGTTAGGGTTGATATGGGTTGGATGGTCTGTATGATGGGTTAGGGTTGATATGGGTTGGATGGTCTGTATGATGGGTTAGGGTTGATATGGGTTGGATGGTCTGTATGATGGGTTATGATGGGTTAGGATGGTTGATGATGGGTTGGGTTGATATGGGTTGGATGGTCTGTATGATGGGTTAGGGTTGATATGGGTTGGATGGTCTGTATGATGGGTTAGGGTTGATATGGGTTGGATGGTCTGTATGATGGGTTAGGGTTGATATGGCTGGGTTGGATGGTCTGTATGATGGGTTAGGGGGTTGATATGGTCTGGGTTGGATGGTCTGTATGATGGGTTAGGGTTGATATGGGTTGGATGGTCTGTATGGGTTAGGGTTGATATGGGTTGGATGGTCTGTATGATGGGTTAGGGTTGATATGGGTTGGATGGTCTGTATGATGGGTTAGGGTTGATATGGGGTTGGATGGTCTGTATGATGGGTTAGGGTTGATATGGGTTGGGTTGGATGGTCTGTATGATGGGTTAGGGTTGATATGGCTGGGTGGATGGTCTGTATGATGGGTTAGGGTTGATATGGGTGGGTCTGTATGATGGTCTGATATGATGGGTTAGGGTTAGGGTTGATATGGCTGGGTTGGATGGTCTGTATGATGGGTTAGGGTTGATATGGGTTGGATGGTCTGTATGATGGGTTAGGGGGTTTGATATGGCTGGGTTGGATGGTCTGTATGATGGGTTAGGGTTGATATGGGTTGGATGGTCTGTATGATGGGTTAGGGTTGATATGGCTGGGTTGGATGGTCTGTATGATGGGTTAGGGTTGATATGGGTTGGATGGTCTGTATGATGGGTTAGGGTTGATATGGGTTGGATGGTCTGTATGATGGGTTAGGGTTGATATGGGTTGGATGGTCTGTATGATGGGTTAGGGATATGGGTTGATGGTCTGGATGTTGGATGGTCTGTATGATGGGTTAGGGTTGATATGGGTTGGATGGTCTGTATGATGGGTTAGGGTTGATATGGGTTGGATGGTCTGTATGATGGGTTAGGGTTGATATGGGTTGGATGGTCTGTATGATGGGTTAGGGTTGATATGGGTTGGATGGTCTGTATGATGGGTTAGGGTTGATATGGGTTGGATGGTCTGTATGATGGGTGGATGGTCTGGATGGTCTGTATGATGGGTTAGGGTTGATATGGGTTGGATGGTCTGTATGATGGGTTAGGGTTGATATGGGTTGGATGGTCTGTATGATGGGTTAGGGTTGATATGGGTTGGATGGTCTGTATGATGGGTTAGGGGTTGATATGGCTGGATGGTCTGTATTGGATGGTCTGTATGATGGGTTAGGGTGGGTTGGATGGTCTGTATGATATGGGTTGGATGGTCTGTATGATGGGTTAGGGTTGATATGGGTTGGATGGTCTGTATGATGGGTTAGGGTTGATATGGGTTGGATGGTCTGTATGATGGGTTAGGGTTGATATGGGTTGGATGGTCTGTATGATGGGTTAGGGTTGATATGGGTTGGATGGTCTGTATGATGGGTTAGGGTTGATATGGGTTGGATGGTCTGTATGATGGGTTAGGGTTGATATGGGTTGGATGGTCTGTATGATGGGTTAGGGTTGATATGGCTGGGTTGGATGGTCTGTATGATGGGTTAGGGTTGATATGGGTTGGATGGTCTGTATGATGGGTTAGGGGTTGATATGGGTTGGATGGTCTGTATGATGGGTTAGGGTTGATATGGGTTGGATGGTCTGTATGATGGGTTAGGGTTGATATGGGTTGGATGGTCTGTATGATGGGTTAGGGTTGATATGGGTTGGATGGTCTGTATGATGGGTTAGGGTTGATATGGCTGGGTTGGATGGTCTGTATGATGGGTTAGGGTTGATATGGCTGGGTTGGATGGTCTGTATGATGGGTTAGGGTTGATATGGGTTGGATGGTCTGTATGATGGGTTAGGGATTGATATGGGTTGGATGGTCTGTATGATGGGTTAGGGTTGATATGGGTTGGATGGTCTGTATGATGGGTTAGGGGGTGATATGGGTTGGATGGTCTGTATGATGGGTTAGGGTTGATATGGGTTGGATGGTCTGTATGATGGGTTAGGGTTGATATGGCTGGGTTGGATGGTCTGTATGATGGGTTAGGGTTGATATGGGTTGGATGGTCTGTATGATGGGTTAGGGTTGATATGGGTTGGATGGTCTGTATGATGGGTTAGGGTTGATATGGCTGGGTTGATGGTCTGTATGATGGGTTAGGGTTGATATGGCTGGGTTGGATGGTCTGTATGATGGGTTAGGGTTGATATGGCTGGGTTGGATGGTGGTCTGTATGATGGGTTAGGGTTGATATGGATGGGTTAGGGTTGGATGGTCTGTATGATGGGTTAGGGTTGATATGGGTTGGATGGTCTGTATGATGGGTTAGGGTTGATATGGGTTGGATGGTCTGTATATGGGTTGGATGGTCTGTATGATGGGTTAGGGTTGATATGGCTGGGTTGGATGGTCTGTATGATGGGTTAGGGTTGATATGGGTTGGATGGTCTGTATGATGGGTTAGGGTTGATATGGGTTGGATGGTCTGTATGATGGGTTAGGGTTGATATGGGTTGGATGGTCTGTATGATGGGTTAGGGTTGATATGGGTTGGATGGTCTGTATGATGGGTTAGGGTTGATATGGGTTGGATGGTCTGTATGATGGGTTAGGGTTGATATGGGTTGGATGGTCTGTATGATGGGTTAGGGTTGATATGGGTTGGATGGTCTGTATGATGGGTTAGGGTTGATATGGGGGGTTGGATGGTCTGTATGATGGGTTAGGGTTGATATGGGTTGGATGGTCTGTATGATGGGTTAGGGTTGATATGGGTATGGTCTGTATGATGGGTTGGGTTGATATGGTTGGATGGTCTGTATGATGGGTTAGGGTTGGATGGTCTGATTAGGGTTGATATGGGGGTTGGATGGTCTGTATGATGGGTTAGGGTTGATATGGGTTGGATGGTCTGTATGATGGGTTAGGGTTGATATGGGTTGGATGGTCTGTATGATGGGTTAGGGTTGATATGGGTTGGATGGTCTGTATGATGGGTTAGGGTTGATATGGGTTGGATGGTCTGTATGATGGGTTAGGGTTGATATGGGTTGGATGGTCTGTATGATGGGTTAGGGTTGATATGGGTTGGATGGTCTGTATGATGGGTTAGGGTTGATATGGCTGGGTTGGATGGTCTGTATGATGGGTTAGGGTTGATATGGGTTGGATGGTCTGTATGATGGGTTAGGGTTGATATGGGTTGGATGGTCTGTATGATGGGTTAGGGTTGATATGGGTTGGATGGTCTGTATGATGGGTTAGGGTTGATATGGCTGTTGGATGGTCTGTATGATGGGTTAGGGTTGATATGGGTTGGATGGTCTGTATGATGGGTTAGGGTTGATATGGCTGGGTTGGATGGTCTGTATGATGGGTTAGGGTTGATATGGGTTGGATGGTCTGTATGATGGGTTAGGGTTGATATGGCTGGGTCTGTATGATGGGTTAGGGTTGGATGGTCTGTATGATGGGTTAGGGTTGATATGGGTTGGATGGTCTGTATGATGGGTTAGGGTTGATATGGGTTGGATGGTCTGTATGATGGGTTAGGGTTGATATGGGTTGGATGGTCTGTATGATGGGTTAGGGTTGATATGGGTTGGATGGTCTGTATGATGGGTTAGGGTTGATATGGCTGGGTTGGATGGTCTGTATGATGGGTTAGGGTTGATATGGGTTAGGGTTGATGGTTGGATGGTCTGTATGATGGGTTAGGGTTGATATGGGTTGGATGGTCTGTATGATGGGTTAGGGTTGATATGGGTTGGATGGTCTGTATGATGGGTTAGGGTTGATATGGGTTGGATGGTCTGTATGATGGGTTAGGGTTGATATGGGTTGGATGGTCTGTATGATGGGTTAGGGTTGATATGGGTTGGATGGTCTGTATGATGGGTTAGGGTTGATATGGCTGGGTTGGATGGTCTGTATGATGGGTTAGGGTTGATATGGGTTGGATGGTCTGTATGATGGGTTAGGGTTGATATGGCTGGGTTGGATGGTCTGTATGATGGGTTAGGGTTGATATGGGTTGGATGGTCTGTATGATGGGTTAGGGTTGATATGGGTTGGATGGTCTGTATGATGGGTTAGGTTGATATGGGTTGGATGGTCTGTATGATGGGTTAGGGTTGATATGGCTGGGTTGGATGGTCTGTATGATGGGTTAGGGTTGATATGGCTGGGTTGGATGGTCTGTATGATGGGTTAGGGTTGATATGGCTGGGTTGGATGGTCTGTATGATGGGTTAGGGTTGATATGGGTTGGATGGTCTGTATGATGGGTTAGGGTTGATATGGGTTGGATGGTCTGTATGATGGGTTAGGGTTGATATGGCTGGGTTGGATGGTCTGTATGATGGGTTAGGGTTGATATGGGTTGGATGGTCTGTATGATGGGTTAGGGTTGATATGGGTTGGATGGTCTGTATGATGGGTTAGGGTTGATATGGGTTGGATGGTCTGTATGATGGGTTAGGGTTGATATGGCTGGGTTGGATGGTCTGTATGATGGGTTAGGGTTGATATGGGTTGGATGGTCTGTATGATGGGTTAGGTCTGTTGATATGGGTTGGATGGTCTGTATGATGGGTTAGGGTTGATATGGGTTGGATGGTCTGTATGATGGGTTAGGGTTGATATGGGTTGGATGGTCTGTATGATGGGTTAGGGTTGATATGGGTTGGATGGTCTGTATGATGGGTTAGGGTTGATATGGCTGGGTTGGATGGTCTGTATGATGGGTTAGGGTTGATATGGGTTGGATGGTCTGTATGATGGGTTAGGGTTGATATGGGTTGGATGGTCTGTATGATGGGTTAGGGTTGATATGGCTGGGTTGGATGGTCTGTATGATGGGTTAGGGTTGATATGGCTGGGTTGATGGTCTGTATGATGGGTTAGGGTTGATATGGGTTGGATGGTCTGTATGATGGGTTAGGGTTGATATGGGTTGGATGGTCTGTATGATGGGTTAGGGTTGATATGGGTTGGATGGTCTGTATGATGGGTTAGGGTTGATATGGGTTGGATGGTCTGTATGATGGGTTAGGGTTGATATGGGTTGGATGGTCTGTATGATGGGTTAGGGTTGATATGGCTGGGTTGGATGGTCTGTATGATGGGTTAGGGTTGATATGGGTTGGATGGTCTGTATGATGGGTTAGGGTTGATATGGCTGGGTTGGATGGTCTGTATGATGGGTTAGGTTGATATGGGTTGGATGGTCTGTATGATGGGTTAGGGTTGATATGGTCTGTATGATTGATATGGGGTTGGATGGTCTGTATGGGGTTGGGGTTGGATGGTCTGTATGATGGGTTAGGGTTGATATGGGTTGGATGGTCTGTATGATGGGTTAGGGTTGATATGGCTGGGTTGGATGGTCTGTATGATGGGTTAGGGTTGATATGGGTTGGATGGTCTGTATGATGGGTTAGGGTTGATATGGGTTGGATGGTCTGTATGATGGGTTAGGGTTGATATGGCTGGGTTGGATGGTCTGTATGATGGGTTAGGGTTGATATGGCTGGGTTGGATGGTCTGTATGATGGGTTAGGGTTGATATGGCTGGGTTGGATGGTCTGTATGATGGGTTAGGGTTGATATGGCTGGGTTGGATGGTCTGTATGATGGGTTAGGGTTGATATGGCTGGGTTGGATGGTCTGTATGATGGGTTAGGGTTGATATGGGTTGGATGGTCTGTATGATGGGTTAGGGTTGATATGGGTTGGATGGTCTGTATGATGGGTTAGGGTTGATATGGGTTGGATGGTCTGTATGATGGGTTAGGGTTGATATGGG
The DNA here is from genome assembly GCF_034236695.1 of Oncorhynchus nerka. Taxonomy (NCBI): domain Eukaryota; kingdom Metazoa; phylum Chordata; class Actinopteri; order Salmoniformes; family Salmonidae; genus Oncorhynchus; species Oncorhynchus nerka. The sequence continues at coordinate 88,105 of NW_027040386.1, read as the reverse complement.
TTGGATGGTCTGTATGATGGGTTAGGGTTGATATGGGTTGGATGGTCTGTATGATGGGTTAGGGTTGATATGGCTGGGTTGGATGGTCTGTATGATGGGTTAGGGTTGATATGGGTTGGATGGTCTGTATGATGGGTTAGGCTGATATGGTCTGTATGATGGGTTAGGGTTGATATGGCTGGGTTGGATGGTCTGTATGATGGGTTAGGGTTGATATGGGTTGGATGGTCTGTATGATGGGTTAGGGTTGATATGGGTTGGATGGTCTGTATGATGGGTTAGGGTTGATATGGCTGGGTTGGATGGTCTGTATGATGGGTTAGGGTTGATATGGGTTGGATGGTCTGTATGATGGGTTAGGGTTGATATGGGTTGGATGGTCTGTATGATGGGTTAGGGTTGATATGGGGGTTGGATGGTCTGTATGATGGGTTAGGGTTGATATGGCTGGGTTGGATGGTCTGTATGATGGGTTAGGGTTGATATGGGTTGGATGGTCTGTATGATGGGTTAGGGTTGATATGGGTTGGATGGTCTGTATGATGGGTTAGGGTTGATATGGGTTGGATGGTCTGTATGATGGGTTAGGGTTGATATGGCTGGGTTGGATGGTCTGTATGATGGGTTAGGGTTGATATGGGTTGGATGGTCTGTATGATGGGTTAGGGTTGATATGGGTTGGATGGTCTGTATGATGGGTTAGGGTTGATATGGGTTGGATGGTCTGTATGATGGGTTAGGGTTGATATGGGTTGGATGGTCTGTATGATGGGTTAGGGTTGATATGGCTGGGTTGGATGGTCTGTATGATGGGTTAGGGTTGATATGGGTTGGATGGTCTGTATGATGGGTTAGGGTTGATATGGGTTGGATGGTCTGTGGTCTGTATGATGGGTTAGGGTTGATATGGGTTGGATGGTCTGTATGATGGGTTAGGGTTGATATGGCTGTTGGATGGTCTGTATGATGGGTTAGGGTTGATATGGGTTGGATGGTCTGTATGATGGGTTAGGGTTGATATGGCTGGGTTGGATGGTCTGTATGATGGGTTAGGGTTGATATGGGGTTGGATGGTCTGTATGATGGGTTAGGGTTGATATGGCTGGGTTGGATGGTCTGTATGATGGGTTAGGGTTGATATGGCTGGGTGGATGGTCTGTATGATGGGTTAGGGTTGATATGGCTGGGTTGGATGGTCTGTATGATGGGTTAGGGTTGATATGGGTTGGATGGTCTGTATGATGGGTTAGGGTTGATATGGCTGGGTTGGATGGTCTGTATGATGGGTTAGGGTTGATATGGGTTGGATGGTCTGTATGATGGGTTAGGGGTTGATATGGGTTGGATGGTCTGTATGATGGGTTAGGGTTGATGGTCTGTATGATGGGTTAGGGTGGGGTTGGATGGTCTGTATGATGGGTTAGGGTTGATATGGGTTGGATGGTCTGTATGATGGGTTAGGGTTGATATGGGTTGGATGGTCTGTATGATGGGTTAGGGTTGATATGGGTTGGATGGTCTGTATGATGGGTTAGGGTTGATATGGCTGGGTTGGATGGTCTGTATGATGGGTTAGGTTGATATGGGTTGGATGGTCTGTATGATGGGTTAGGGTTGATATGGGTTGGATGGTCTGTATGATGGGTTAGGGTTGATATGGGTTGGATGGTCTGTATGATGGGTTAGGGTTGATATGGCTGGGTTGGATGGTCTGTATGATGGGTTAGGGGGTTGATATGGGTTGGATGGTCTGTATGATGGGTTAGGGTTGATATGGGTTGGATGGTCTGTATGATGGGTTAGGGTTGATATGGGTTGGATGGTCTGTATGATGGGTTAGGGTTGATATGGGTTGGATGGTCTGTATGATGGGTTAGGGTTGATATGGGTTGGATGGTCTGTATGATGGGTTAGGGTTGATATGGCTGGGTTGGATGGTCTGGGGGTTGGATGGTCTGTATGATGGGTTAGGGTTGATATGGGTTGGATGGTCTGTATGATGGGTTAGGGTTGATATGGGTTGGATGGTCTGTATGATGGGTTAGGGTTGATATGGCTGTTGGATGGTCTGTATGATGGGTTAGGGTTGATATGGCTGGGTTGGATGGTCTGTATGATGGGTTAGGGTTGATATGGGTTGGATGGTCTGTATGATGGGTTAGGGTTGATATGGGTTGGGTCTGGATGGTCTGTATGATGGGTTAGGGTTGATATGGGTTGGATGGTCTGTATGATGGGTTAGGGTTGATATGGGTTGGATGGTCTGTATGATGGGTTAGGGTTGATATGGGTTGGATGGTCTGTATGATGGGTTAGGGTTGATATATGGGTTGGATGGTCTGTATGATGGGTTAGGGTTGATATGGGTTGGATGGTCTGTATGATGGGTTAGGGTTGATATGGGGGTTGGATGGTCTGTATGATGGGTTAGGGTTGATATGGGTTGGATGGTCTGTATGATGGGTTAGGGTTGATATGGGTTGGATGGTCTGTATGATGGGTTAGGGTTGATATGGGTTGGATGGTCTGTATGATGGGTTAGGGTTGATATGGGTTGGATGGTCTGTATGATGGGTTAGGGTTGATTGATATGGGTTGGATGGTCTGTATGATGGGTTAGGGTTGATATGGGTTGGATGGTCTGTATGATGGGTTAGGGTTGATATGGCTGGGTTGGATGGTCTGTATGATGGGTTAGGGTTGATATGGGTTGGATGGTCTGTATGATGTCCCAGCTGTTAGGGTTGATATGGGTTGGATGGTCTGTATGATGGGTTAGGGTTGATATGGTCTGTGGTTGGATGGTCTGTATGATGGGTTAGGGTTGATATGGCTGGGTTGGATGGTCTGTATGATGGGTTCACCTCTTGATGGGACTGGGGTTGTGATGGTCTGTATGATGGGTTAGGGTTGATATGGGTGTGTGTTGGATGGTCTGTATGATGGGTTAGGGTTGATAGGCTGGGTTGTATGATGGTCTGTATGATGGGTTAGACCCCAGGTGTGATGGTGGCTGTGGTTGGGGTATGGTCTGTATGATGGGTTAGGGTTGATATGGGTTGGATGGTTCTGTATGATGGGTTAGGGTTGATATGGGTTGGATGGTCTGTATGATGGGTTAGGGTTGATATGGGTTGGTATGGTCTGTATGATGGGTTAGGGTTGATATGGGTTGGATGGTCTGTATGATGGGTTAGGGTTGATATGGCTGGGTTGGATGGTCTGTATGATGGGTTAGGGTGTGATATGGGTGGGTGGTCTGATGGTCGTATGATGGGTTAGGGTTGATATGGGGGTTGGATGGTCTGTATGATGGGTTAGGTTGATATGGGTTGGATGGTCTGTATGATGGGTTAGGGTTGATTCATGGGTTGGATGGTCTGTATGATGGGTTAGGGTTGATATGGGTGGTGGTTGTGTTTGTATTCTGTATCTCACCTGGGGTCTGTGTTAGGGTTGATATGGGTTGGATGGTCTGTATGATGGGTTAGGGTTGATATGGCTGTGTGTTGGTATGGTCTGTATGATCTCTCTGTGGTTAGACCCCAGGGTGATATGGTATTCATGGGTTGGATGGTCTGTATGATGGGTTAGGGTTGATATGTGCTGTGTGTTGGTATTCTGTATGATGGGTTAGGGGGTTGATATGGGTTGGATGGTCTGTATGATGGGTTAGGGTTGATATGGGTTGGATGGTCTGTATGATGGGTTAGGGTTGATATGGGTTGGATGGTCTGTATGATGGGTTAGGGTTGATATGGCTGGGTTGGATGGTCTGTATGATGGGTTAGGGTTGATATGGGTTGGATGGTCTGTATGATGGGTTAGGGTTGATATGGGTTGGATGGTCTGTATGATGGGTTAGGGTTGATATGGGTTGGATGGTCTGTATGATGGGTTAGGGTTGATATGGGTTGGATGGTCTGTATGATGGGTTAGGGTTGATATGGGTGTGTGTGTGTCTGTATGATGGGTTAGTGGTGTCAGACCCCATGGGTTGGTGGTCTGTATGATGGGTTAGGGTTGATATGGGTTGGATGGTCTGTATGATGGGTTAGGGTTGATATGGGTTGGATGGTCTGTATGATGGGTTAGGTGTTGATATGGGTGGTGTTGGTATGGTCTGTATGATGGGTTAGGGTTGATATGGGTTGGATGGTCTGTATGATGGGTTAGGGTTGATATGGACTGGGTTGGATGGTCTGTATGATGGGTTAGGGTTGATATGGGTTGGATGGTCTGTATGATGGGTTAGGGTGATATGGCTGGGTTGGTCTTCATGTGTCTGTATGATGGGTTAGGGTGTGTTGATATGGGTTGGATGGTCTGTATGATGGGTTAGGGTTGATATGGCTGGGTTGTGTGTTTGTATGGTCTGTATGATGGGTTAGACCCCATGGGTGTTGGATGGTCTGTATGATGGGTTAGGGTTGATATGGGTTGTATTCATGGTCTCACCTATGTTGGGTTAGACCCCAGGGTTGATATGGGTTGGATGGTTATGTATATTGTATTGATGGGTTAGATCAGTGGGTGTGTCAGACTCATGTATCTCAGCTGTTTGTTTACAAACACAAGGGCTGTTTACAAACAACTCTTCTATTGTGTTAGAATGTATTGTATTTCTTATTTTCTCTCTCTTCTTCTCTTCCTGTCTTTCTGCAGGGTGTGTGTGTTTGTGTATTCAGCTCTCCCACTTCCTGTGGCTCAGATCTCCCAGCTGTGTGCCTCACCTACTGTGGCAGACCCCCAGGTGTGTGTGTGTGTTTGTATTCTGTTCTCACCTCTCTGGTCCCAGCCCCAGGGTGTGTGTGTGTTTGTATTCATGTATCTCACACTCCCTGCATGTGGTGTCAGGCCACTCAGGGCGTGTGTGTGTTTTTGTTTGTATTCATGTATCTCACCTGTCTCTCTGTGGTGTCAGACCCCAGGGTGTGTGTGTTTTGTATTCATGTATCTCACCTCTCTCTGTGGTGTCAGACCCCCAGGGTGTGTGTGTTGTTTGTATTCATGTATCTCACCTCTCTCTGTGGTGTCAGACCCCAGGGTGTGTGTGTGTGTTGTATCTCACCTCTCTCTGTGGTCAGACCCCCAGGGTTCATGTATCTCACCTCTCTCTGTGGTGTCAGACCCCCAGGGTGTGTGTGTGTGTGTGTTGTATTCATGTATCTCACCTCTCTCTGTGGTGTCAGACCCCAGGGTGTGTGTGTGTGTGTGTGTTTGTATTCATGTATCTCACCTCTCTGTGGTGTCAGACCCCCAGGGTGTGTGTGTGTTGTATTCATGTATCTCACCTCTCTCTGTGGTGTCAGACCCCCAGGGTGTGGGTGTGTGTGTGTTTGTATTCATGTATCTCACCTCTCTGTGGTGTCAGACCCCAGGTGTGGCATGTCTCACCTCTCTGACCCCCAGGGTGTGTGTGTGTTGTATTCATGTATCTCACCTCTCTGTGGTGTCTGTGTGTGTCATGTATCTCACCAGGGTGTGTGTGTGTGTTTGTATTCATGTATCTCACCTCTCTCTGTGGTGTCAGACCCCAGGGTGTGTGTGTGTGTTGTATTATTCATGTATCTCACCTCTCTCTGTGGTGTCAGACCCCAGGGTGTGTGTGTGTATTCATGTATCTCACCTCTCTCTGTGGTGTCAGACCCCAGGGTGTGGTGTCAGACTCACCAGGGTGTGTGTGTGTTTGTATTCATGTATCTCACCTCTCTCTGTGGTGTCAGACCCCAGGGTGTGTGTGTGTTTGTATTCATGTATCTCACCTCTCTCTGTGGTGTCAGACTCCCAGGGTGTGTGTGTGTGTGTGTATTCATGTATCTCACCTCTCTCTGTGGTGTCAGACCCCAGGGTGTGTGTGTGTGTATTCATGTATCTCACCTCTCTCTGTGGTGTCAGACCCCAGGGTGTGTGTGTGTGTATTCATGTATCTCACCTCTCTGTGGTGTCAGACCCCAGGGTGTGTGTGTTGTATTCATGTATCTCACCTCTCTCTGTGGTGTCAGACCCCAGGTGTGTGTGTGTGTGTTTGTATTCATGTATCTCACCTCTCTCTGTGGTGTCAGACCCCAGGGTGTGTGTGTGTGTGTATTCATGTATCTCACCTGTATCTCACCTCTCTCTGTGGTGTCAGACCCCCAGGGTGTGTGTGTGTGTATTCATGTATCTCACCTCTCTCTGTGGTGTCAGACCCCAGGGTGTGTGTGTGTGTGTATTCATGTATCTCACCTCTCTCTGTGGTGTCAGACCCCAGGTGTGTGTGTGTGTGTGTATTCATGTATCTCACCTCTCTGTGGTGTCAGACCCCCAGGGTGTGTGTGTCAGACCCCAGGGTGTGTGTGTGTTTGTATTCATGTATCTCACCTCTCTCTGTGGTGTCAGACCCCAGGGTGTGTGTGTGTGTGTATTCATGTATCTCACCTCTCTCTGTGGTGTCAGACCCCAGGGTGTGTGTGTGTGTGGTGTCATTCATGTATCTCACCTCTCTCTGTGGTGTCAGACCCCCAGGGTGTGTGTGTGTGTATTCATGTATCTCACCTCTCTCTGTGGTCAGACCCCAGGGTGTGTGTGTGTTTGTATTCATGTATCTCACCTCTCTCTGTGGTGTCAGACCCCAGGGTGTGTGTGTGTGTGTATTCATGTATCTCACCTCTCTGTGGTGTCAGACCCCAGGTGTCCACCTCTCTCTGTGGTGTCAGACCCCAGGGTGTGTGTGTTTGTATTCATGTATCTCACCTCTCTGTGGCGTCAGACCCCAGGGTGTGTGTTGTGTATTCATGTATCTCACCTCTCTCTGTGGTGTCAGACCCCAGGGTGTGTGTGTATTCATGTATCTCACCTCTCTCTCTCTGTGGCAGACCCCAGGGTGTGTGTGTGTATTCATGTATCTCACCTCTCTCTGTGGTGTCAGACCCCAGGGTGTGTGTGTGTTTGTATTCATGTATCTCACCTCTCTCTGTGGTGTCAGACCCCAGGGTGTGTGTGTGTGTGTTGTATTCATGTATCTCACCTCTCTGTGGTGTCAGACCCCCAGGGTGTGTGTGTGTTTGTATTCAGTGACAACATCTCACCTCACTGTAGTGTACAGACCCCCAGGGTGTGTGTGTGTGTGTATTCATGTATCTGACACTCTCTCTGTGGTGTCAGACCCCCAGGGTGTGTGTGTGTGTATCTCACCTCTCTCTGTGTGTCAGACCCCCAGGGTAGTGTGTGTGTATTCATGTATCTCACAACTGTGGTGTCAGACCCCAGGGTGTGTGTGTTTGTATTCATGTATCTCACCTCTCTAGTGGTGTCAGACCCCAGGGTGTGTGTGTGTGTGTATTCATGTATCTCACCTCTCTCTGTGGTGTCAGACCCCAGGGTGTGTGTGTGTGTGTATTCATGTATCTCACTCAACATGGTGACAGACCCCAGGGTGTGTGATCACCTCTCTCTGTGGTGTCAGACCCCCAGGGTAGTGACCTCTCTCTGTCAGACCCCAGTGATTCATGTATCTCACCTCTCTCTGTGGTGTCAGACCCCAGGGTGTAGTGTGTGTGTGTATTCATGTATCTCACCTCTCTCTGTGGTGTCAGACCCCAGGGTGTGTGTGTGTGTGTGTGTATTCATGTGACTCACCTCTCTCTGTGGTGTCAGACCCCAGGGTGTGTGTGTGTGTGTGTGTATTCATGTGTGTGTGTTTTGTATCTCACCTCTCTCTGTGGTGTCAGACCCCCAGGGTGTGTGTGTATTCATGTGATCTCACCAGGGTGTGTGTGACAACATAGTGACCCCAGGGTGTGTGACATTCATGTATCTCACAAGATCTGTGACATGTCCAGACCCAGCATAGTGACACTGTATCTCACCTCTCTCTGTTACTGACAACATGTGACAACATCTCAACATAGTGACAGACCCCAGGGTAGTGACAACATAGTGACATGTACTCACCTCTCTCTGTAGTGTCAGACATAGTGACAACTCAACATAGTGATCTCACCTAGTGACAACATAGTGACCCCCATAGTGACAATTCATAGTGACAACCACAATGACAACATAGTGACAACATAGTGACACATGTATCAACATAGTGACAACATAGTGACAACATAGGGTGACATATCTCATCCTCTGTGACAACATGTGACAACATAGTGACAACATAGTGACAACATAATTCATGTGACAACATAGTGACAACATATTCATGACAACATAATGTACAACATAATGAAACATAGTGACAACTCCCATAGTGACAACATAGTGACAACATAATGACAACATAGTGACAACATAATGACAACATAGTGACACAACATAATGACAACATAGTGACAACATAGTGACAACCCCATAGTGACAACATAATAGTGACTCACATAGTGACAACATAGTGACAACATAGTGACAACATAGTGTGACAACATAGTGACAACATAGTGACAACATAGTGACAACATAGTGACAACATAGTGACAACATAGTGACAACATAGTGACAACATAGTGACAACATAGTGACACATAGTGACAACATAGTACACTCTCTCTGTGGTGTCAGACACATAATGACACAACATAGTGACACATAGTAACAACATAGTGACAACATAGTGACAACATAATGACAACATAGTGACAACATAGTGACACTCCACATAGTGACAACATAGTGACACTCCACATCTCACATAGTGACAACATAGTGACAACATAGTGACACTCCACATAGTGACACTCCACATAGTGACAACATAGTGACACTCCACATAGTGACAACTCCAACATAGTGACAACATAGTGACAACATAGTGACAACACATAGTGACACAACATCCACATAGTGACACTCCACATAGTGACACTCACATAGTGACAACATAGTGACAACATAGTGACAACCATAGTGACAACATAGTGACAACATAGTGACAACATAGTGACAACATAATGACAACATAGTGACAACATAGTGACAACATAGTGACACTCCACATAGTGACAACATAGTGACACTCCACATAGTGACAACATAGTGACACTCCATAGTGACACTAGTGACAACATAGTGACAACATAGTGACATAGTGACACTCCACATAGTGACAACATAGTGACAACATAGTGACACTCCACATAGTGACAACATAGTGACACTCCACATAGTGACAACGTAGTGACAACATAGTGACAACATAGTGACACTCCACATAGTGACAACATAGTGACACTCCACATAGTGACAACGTAGTGACAACATAGTGACAACATAATAACAACATAGTGACAACATAGTGACAACATAGTGACACTCCACATAGTGACAACATAGTGACACTCCACATAGTGACAACATAGTGACTCCACATAGTGACAACATAGTGACAACATAGTGACACTCCACATAGTGACAACATAGTGACAACATAGTGACACTCCACATAGTGACAACATAGTGACACTCCACATAGTGACAACATAGTGACTCACTCCACATAGTGACAACCACATAGTGACACTCACATAGTGACAACATAGTGACAACATAGTGACACTCCACATAGTGACAACATAGTGACAACATAGTGACAACTCCACATAGTGACACTCCACATAGTGACAACCACATAGTGACAACATAGTCCACATAGTGACACTCCACATAGTGACAACATAGTGACAACATAGTGACAACATAGTGACAACATAGTGACAATAGTGACATAGTGACACTCCACATAGTGACAACATAGTGACACTCCACATAGTGACACATAATAACAACATAGTGACACATAGTGACAACATAGTGACACTCAACATAGTGACACTCCACATAGTGACAACTCCCACATACATAGTGACACTCCACATAGTGACAACATAGTGACACTCCACATAGTGACACTCCACATAGTGACAACATAGTGACACTCCACATAGTGACAACATAGTGACACAACATAGTGACACTCCACATAGTGACAACATAGTGACACTCACATAGTGACACTCCACATAGTGACACTCCACATAGTGACAACATAGTGACAACATAGTGACAACATAGTGACACTCCACATAGTGACACTCCACATAGTGACACTCCACATAGTGACAACATAGTGACAACATAGTGACATAGTGACACTCCACATAGTGACACTCCACATAGTGACAACATAGTGACACTCCACATAGTGACAACATAGTGACACTCCACATAGTGACAACATAGTGACAACATAGTGACACTCCACATAGTGACACTCATAGTGACATGTGACAATCCACATAGTGACACTCCACATAGTGACAACATAGTGACACTCCACATAGTGACAACATAGTGACACTCCACATAGTGACACTCATAGTGACACTCCACATAGTGACAACATAGTGACAACATAGTGACACTCCACATAGTGACACTCCACATAGTGACACAACATAGTGACAACATAGTGACACTCACATAGTGACACTCCACATAGTGACAACATAGTGACTCCACATAGTGACACTCCACATAGTGACAACATAGTGACAACATAGTGACACTCCACATAGTGACAACATAGTGACACTCCACATAGTGACACTCCACATAGTGACAACATAGTGACACTCCACATAGTGACAACATAGTGACAACATAGTGACAACATAGTGACAACATAGTGACACTCCACATAGTGACAACATAGTGACACTCCACACATAGTGACACTCCACATAGTGACAACATAGTGACACTCCACATAGTGTGACACTCCACATAGTGACAACATAGTGACACTCCACATAGTGACACTCCACATACATAGTGACACACATAGTGACAACATAGTGACACTCCATAGTGACACTCCACATAGTGTGACAACATAGTGACACTCCACATAGTGACAACATAGTGACAACATAGTGACACTCCACATAGTGACACTCCAACATAACACAACATAGTGACAACATAGTGACAACTCCATAGTGACAACATAGTGACAACATAGTGACACTCACATAGTGACAACATAGTGACAACATAGTGACACTCCACATAGTGACAACATAGTGACACTCCACATAGTGACAACATAGTGACAACATAGTGACAACATAGTGACAACATAGTGACACTCCAACATAGTGACAACATAGTGACACTCCACATAGTGACAACATAGTGACAACATAGTGACAACATAATAGTGACAACATAGTGACACTCATAGTGACAACATAGTGACATAGTGACAACATAGTGACAACCACATAGTGACAACATAGTGACACTCCATAGTGACAACATAGTGACAACATAGTGACAACATAGTGACAACATAGTGACACTCCACATAGTGACAACAACATAGTGACAACACATAGTGACAACATAGTGACACTCCACATAGTGACAACATAGTGACAACATAGTGACAACATAGTGACAACATAGTGACAACATAGTGACATAGTGACAACATAGTGACAACATAGTGACAACATAGTGACAACATAGTGACACTCCACATAGTGACAACATAGTGACATAGTGACACTCCACAACATAGTGACAACATAGTGACAACATAGTGACAACATAGTGACAACATAGTGACACTCCACATAGTGACAACATAGTGACAACATAGTGACAACATAGTGACAACATAGTGACACTCCACATAGTGACAACATAGTGACAACATAGTGACACTCCACATAGTGACAACATAGTGACAACATAGTGACAACATAGTGACACTCCACATAGTGACAACATAGTGACAACATAGTGACAACATAGTGACACATAGTGACAACATAGTGACAACATAGTGACAACATAGTGACACTCCACATAGTGACAACATAGTGACACAACCACATAGTGACACTCCACATAGTGACAACATAGTGACAACATAGTGACACTCCACATAGTGACATACATAGTGACAACATAGTGACACTCCACATAGTGACAACATAGTGACAACATAGTGACACTCCACATAGTGACAACATAGTGACACTCCACATAGTGACACATAGTGACAACATAGTGACACTCACATAGTGACAACATAGTGACAACATAGTGACACTCCACATAGTGACAACATAGTGACAACATAGTGACACTCCACATAGTGACAACATAGTGACACTCCACATAGTGACAACATAGTGACAACATAGTGACACTCCACATAGTGACAACATAGTGACAACATAGTGACACTCCACATAGTGACAACATAGTGACACATAGTGACACTCCACATAGTGACACTCCACATAGTGACAACATAGTGACAACATAGTGACAACTCAACATAGTGACAACATAGTGACAACTCCACATAGTGACAACATAGTGACACTCCACATAGTGACAACATAGTGACAACATACATAGTGACCACATAGTGACAACATAGTGACACTCCAACATAGTGACACTCCACATAGTGACAACATAGTGACAACATAGTGACACTCCACATAGTGACAACATAGTGACACTCCACATAGTGACAACATAGTGACAACATAGTGACACTCCACATAGTGACACTCCACATAGTGACAACATAGTGACACTCCACATAGTGACAACATAGTGACACTCCACATAGTGACAACATAGTGACACTCCACATAGTGACAACATCCACATAGTGACAACATAGTGACACTCCACATAGTGACACTCCACATAGTGACACTCCACATAGTGACACTCCACATAGTGACAACATAGTGACACTCCACATAGTGACACTCCACATAGTGACAACACAGTGACACTCCACATAGTGACACTCCACATAGTGACACTCCACATAGTGACAACATAGTGACACTCCACATAGTGACACTCCACATAGTGACAACATAGTGACACTCCACATAGTGACACTCCACATAGTGACAACATAGTGACAACATAGTGACACACATACACTCCACATAGTGACAACATCCACATAGTGACACTCCACATAGTGACAACATAGTGACAACATAGTGACACTCCACATAGTGACAACATAGTGACAACATAGTGACACTCCACATAGTGACACTCCACATAGTGACACTCCACATAGTGACAACATAGTGACAACATAGTGACAACATAGTGACAACATAGTGACAACATAGTGACACTCCACATAGTGACACTCCACATAGTGACAACATAGTGACTCTCCACATGGTGACAACATAGTGACAACATAGTGACACTCCACATAGTGACACTCCACATAGTGACACTCCACATAGTGACAACATAATAACAACATAGTGACATCATAGTGACAACATAGTGACACTCCACATAGTGACACTCCACATAGTGACAACATAGTGACACTCCACATAGTGACAACATAGTGACTCTCCACATAGTGACAACATAGTGACAACATAGTGACACTCCACATAGTGACAACATAGTGACACTCCACATAGTGACAACATAGTGACACTCCACATAGTGACACTCCACATAGTGACATCATAGTGACACTCCACATAGTGACTCTCCACATAGTGACAACACAGTGACACTCCACATAGTGACACTCCACATAGTGACACTCCACATAGTGACAACATAGTGACAATCCACATAGTGACACTCCACATAGTGACACTCCACATAGTGACAACATAGTGACAACATAGTGACACTCCACATAGTGACAACATAGTGACAACATAGTGACACTCCACATAGTGACACTCCACATAGTGACACTCCACATAGTGACAACATAGTGACAACATAGTGACACTCCACATAGTGACAACATAGTGACACTCCACATAGTGACACTCCACATAGTGACAACATAGTGACAACATAGTGACACTCCACATAGTGACAACATAGTGACAACATAGTGACACTCCACATAGTGACAACATAGTGACACTCCACATAGTGACACTCAACATAGTGACAACATAGTGACAATCCACATAGTGACACTCCACATAGTGACACTCAACATAGTGACAACATAGTGACAACATAGTGACACTCCACATAGTGACACTCCACATAGTGACACTCCACATAGTGACACTCAACATAGTGACACTCCACATAGTGACACTCCACATAGTGACAACATAGTGACACTCCACATAGTGACACTCCACATAGTGACAACATAGTGACACTCCACATAGTGACACTCAACATAGTGACACTCCACATAGTGACACTCCACATAGTGACAACATAGTGACACTCCACATAGTGACATCATAGTGACAACATAGTGACACTCCACATAGTGACACTCCACATAGTGACAACATAGTGACAACCACATAGTGACAACATAGTGACACTCCACATAGTGACACTCCACATAGTGACACTCCACATAGTGACAACATAGTGACAACATAATAACAACATAGTGACAACATAGTGACAACATAGTGACAACATAGTGACACTCCACATAGTGACACTCCACATAGTGACAACATAGTGACTCTCCACATAGTGACAACATAGTGACAACATAGTGACACTCCACATAGTGACACTCCACATAGTGACACTCCACATAGTGACAACATAGTGACACTCCACATAGTGACAACATAGTGACTCTCCACATAGTGACAACATAGTGACAACATAGTGACACTCCACATAGTGACAACATAGTGACACTCCACATAGTGACACTCCACATAGTGACAACATAGTGACACTCCACATAGTGACACTCCACATAGTGACAACATAGTGACACTCCACATAGTGACACTCCACATAGTGACACTCCACATAGTGACAACATAGTGACACTCCACATAGTGACACTCCACATAGTGACACTCCACATAGTGACAACATAGTGACAACATAGTGACACTCCACATAGTGACAACATAGTGACACTCCACATAGTGACACTCCACATAGTGACAACATAGTGACAACATAGTGACACTCCACATAGTGACAACATAGTGACACTCCACATAGTGACAACATAGTGACACTCCACATAGTGACACTCCACATAGTGACACTCCACATAGTGACACTCAACATAGTGACACTCCACATAGTGACACTCAACATAGTGACACTCCACATAGTGACAACATAGTGACAACATAGTGACAACATAGTGACACTCCACATAGTGACACTCCACATAGTGACAATCCACATAGTGACAACATAATAACAACATAGTGACATCATAGTGACAACATAGTGACACTCCACATAGTGACACTCCACATAGTGACACTCCACATAGTGACAACATAGTGACACTCCACATAGTGACAACATAGTGACAACATAGTGACAACATAGTGACAACATAGTGACAACATAGTGACAACATAGTGACACTCCACATAGTGACAACATAGTGACACTCCACATAGTGACACTCCACATAGTGACATCATAGTGACACTCCACATAGTGACTCTCCACATAGTGACAACACAGTGACACTCCACATAGTGACACTCCACATAGTGACACTCCACATAGTGACAACATAGTGACACTCCACATAGTGACACTCAACATAGTGACAACATAGTGACAATCCACATAGTGACACTCCACATAGTGACACTCCACATAGTGACAACATAGTGACAACATAGTGACACTCCACATAGTGACAACATAGTGACAACATAGTGACACTCCACATAGTGACAACATAGTGACACTCCACATAGTGACAACATAGTGACACTCCACATAGTGACAACATAGTGACACTCCACATAGTGACACTCCACATAGTGACACTCCACATAGTGACATCATAGTGACACATAGTGACACTCCACATAGTGACACTCCACATAGTGACAACATAGTGACACTCCACATAGTGACACTCCACATAGTGACAACATAGTGACAACATAGTGACACTCCACATAGTGACACTCCACATAGTGACAACATAATAACAACATAGTGACAACATAGTGACAACATAGTGACAACATAGTGACACTCCACATAGTGACACTCCACATAGTGACAACATAGTGACTCTCCACATGGTGACAACATAGTGACAACATAGTGACACTCCACATAGTGACACTCCACATAGTGACACTCCACATAGTGACAACATAATAACAACATAGTGACATCATAGTGACAACATAGTGACACTCCACATAGTGACACTCCACATAGTGACACTCCACATAGTGACAACATAGTGACACTCCACATAGTGACACTCCACATAGTGACATCATAGTGACACTCCACATAGTGACTCTCCACATAGTGACAACACAGTGACACTCCACATAGTGACACTCCACATAGTGACACTCCACATAGTGACACTCCACATAGTGACACTCCACATAGTGACACTCCACATAGTGACACTCCACATAGTGACAACATAGTGACAACATAGTGACACTCCACATAGTGACAACATAGTGACACTCCACATAGTGACACTCCACATAGTGACAACATAGTGACAACATAGTGACACTCCACATAGTGACTCTCCACATAGTGACAACACAGTGACACTCCACATAGTGACACTCCACATAGTGACACTCCACATAGTGACAACATAGTGACACTCCACATAGTGACACTCCACATAGTGACACTCCACATAGTGACAACATAGTGACAACATAGTGACACTCCACATAGTGACAACATAGTGACACTCCACATAGTGACACTCCACATAGTGACAACATAGTGACAACATAGTGACACTCCACATAGTGACAACATAGTGACAACATAGTGACACTCCACATAGTGACAACATAGTGACACTCCACATAGTGACACTCAACATAGTGACACTCCACATAGTGACACTCAACATAGTGACACTCCACATAGTGACAACATAGTGACAACATAGTGACAACATAATGACAACATAGTGACACTCCACATAGTGACAACATAGTGACAACATAGTGACACTCCACATAGTGACACTCCACATAGTGACACTCCACATAGTGACACTCCACATAGTGACACTCAACATAGTGACACTCCACATAGTGACACTCCACATAGTGACAACATAGTGACACTCCACATAGTGACAACATAGTGACTCTCCACATAGTGACATCATAGTGACAACATAGTGACACTCCACATAGTGACACTCCACATAGTGACACTCCACATAGTGACACTCCACATAGTGACAACATAGTGACACTCCACATAGTGACACTCCACATAGTGACAACATAGTGACACTCCACATAGTGACACTCCACATAGTGACAACATAGTGACACTCCACATAGTGACACTCCACATAGTGACACTCCACATAGTGACAACATAGTGACAACATAGTGACAACATAATAACAACATAGTGACAACATAGTGACACTCCACATAGTGACAACATAGTGACACTCCACATAGTGACACTCCACATAGTGACAACATAGTGACTCTCCACATAGTGACAACATAGTGACAACATAGTGACACTCCACATAGTGACAACATAGTGACACTCCACATAGTGACACTCCACATAGTGACACTCCACATAGTGACACTCCACATAGTGACAACATAGTGACACTCCACATAGTGACAACATAGTGACACTCCACATAGTGACAACATAGTGACAACATAGTGACACTCCACATAGTGACAACATAGTGACACTCCACATAGTGACACTCCACATTGTGACATCATAATGACAACATAGTGACACTCCACATAGTGACAACATAGTGACAACATAGTGACAATCCACATAGTGACACTCCACATAGTGACACTCCACATAGTGACAACATAGTGACACTCCACATAGTGACAACATAGTGACACTCCACATAGTGACACTCAACATAGTGACAACATAGTGACAATCCACATAGTGACACTCCACATAGTGACACTCCACATAGTGACAACATAGTGACAACATAGTGACACTCCACATAGTGACAACATAGTGACAACATAGTGACACTCCACATAGTGACACTCCACATAGTGACACTCAACATAGTGACACTCAACATAGTGACACTCCACATAGTGACACTCCACATAGTGACAACATAGTGACACTCCACATAGTGACACTCCACATAGTGACAACATAGTGACAACATAGTGACACTCCACATACATAGTGACAACATAGTGACACTCCACATAGTGACATAGTGACACTCCACATAGTGACAACATAGTGACACTCCACATAGTGACACTCCACATAGTGACAACATAGTGACACTCCACATAGTGACATCATAGTGACAACATAGTGACACTCCACATAGTGACACTCCACATAGTGACAACATAGTGACACTCCACATAGTGACAACATAGTGACACTCCACATAGTGACACTCCACATAGTGACAACATAGTGACTCTCCACATAGTGACAACATAGTGACAACATAGTGACACTCCACATAGTGACAACATAGTGACAACATAGTGACACTCCACATAGTGACACTCCACATAGTGACAACATAGTGACTCTCCACATAGTGACAACATAGTGACAACATAGTGACACTCCACATAGTGACACTCCACATAGTGACACTCCACATAGTGACACTCCACATAGTGACACTCCACATAGTGACAACATAGTGACACTCCACATAGTGACAACATAGTGACTCTCCACATAGTGACAACATAGTGACACTCCACATAGTGACAACATAGTGACAATCCACATAGTGACACTCCACATAGTGACAACATAGTGACAACATAGTGACACTCCACATAGTGACAACATAGTGACACTCCACATAGTGACAACATAGTGACAACATAGTGACACTCCACATAGTGACAACATAGTGACACTCCACATAGTGACACTCAACATAGTGACACTCAACATAGTGACACTCCACATAGTGACACTCCACATAGTGACAACATAGTGACACTCCACATAGTGACACTCCACATAGTGACAACATAGTGACACTCCACATAGTGACACTCCACATAGTGACAACATAGTGACACTCAACATAGTGACACTCCACATAGTGACACTCCACATAGTGACACTCCACATAGTGACAACATAGTGACACTCCACATAGTGACATCATAGTGACAACATAGTGACACTCCACATAGTGACACTCCACATAGTGACAACATAGTGACACTCCACATAGTGACACTCCACATAGTGACAACATAGTGACACTCCACATAGTGACACTCCACATAGTGACAACATAGTGACAACATAGTGACACTCCACATAGTGACACTCCACATAGTGACACTCCACATAGTGACAACATAGTGACAACATAGTGACAACATAGTGACACTCCACATAGTGACAACATAGTGACTCTCCACATAGTGACAACATAGTGACAACATAGTGACACTCCACATAGTGACACTCCACATAGTGACAACATAGTGACAACATAGTGACACTCCACATAGTGACAACATAATGACAACATAGTGACACTCCACATAGTGACAACATAGTGACACTCCACATAGTGACAACATAGTGACACTCCACATAGTGACACTCCACATAGTGACATCATAGTGACACTCCACATAGTGACTCTCCACATAGTGACAACACAGTGACACTCCACATAGTGACACTCCACATAGTGACACTCCACATAGTGACAACATAGTGACACTCCACATAGTGACACTCCACATAGTGACAACATAGTGACAACATAGTGACAACATAGTGACACTCCACATAGTGACAACATAGTGACACTCCACATAGTGACACTCCACATAGTGACACTCCACATAGTGACAACATAGTGACTCTCCACATAGTGACAACATAGTGACACTCCACATAGTGACAACATAGTGACTCTCCACATAGTGACAACATAGTGACAACATAGTGACACTCCACATAGTGACAACATAGTGACATTCCACATAGTGACAACATAGTGACACTCCACATAGTGACACTCCACATAATGACAACATAGTGACACTCCATATAGTGACACTCCACATAATGACAACATAGTGACACTCCACATAGTGACACTCCACATAGTGACAACATAGTGACACTCCACATAGTGACAACATAGTGACACTCCACATAATAACAACATAGTGACACTCCACATAATAACAACATAGTGACACTCCACATAGTGACAACATAGTGACACTCCACATAGTGACACTCCACATAGTGACAACATAGTGACACTCCACATAGTGACACTCCACATAGTGACAACATAGTGACACTCCATATAGTGACAACATAGTGACACTCCACATAGTGACAACATAGTGACACTCCACATAGTGACAACATAGTGACACTCCACATAGTGACACTCCACATAGTGACAACATAGTGACACTCCATATAGTGACAACATAGTGACACTCCACATAGTGACAACATAGTGACACTCCACATAGTGACACTCCACATAGTGACAACATAGTGACACTCCACATAGTGACAACATAGTGACACTCCACATAGTGACACTCCACATAGTGACAACATAGTGACACTCCACATAGTGACACTCCACATAGTGACACTCCACATAGTGACAACATAGTGACACTCCACATAGTGACAACATAGTGACACTCCATATAGTGACAACATAGTGACACTCCACATAGTGACACTCCACATAGTGACAACATAGTGACACTCCACATAGTGACACTCCACATAGTGACACTCCACATAGTGACAACATAGTGACACTCCACATAATGACAACATAGTGACAACATAGTGACAATCCACATAGTGACACTCAACATAGTGACATCATAATGACAACATAGTGACACTCCACATAGTGACAACATAGTGACAACATAGTGACAATCCACATAGTGACACTCCACATAGTGACACTCCACATAGTGACAACATAGTGACACTCCACATAGTGACAACATAGTGACAACATAGTGACACTCCACATAGTGACAACATAGTGACACTCCACATAGTGACACTCAACATAGTGACAACATAGTGACAATCCACATAGTGACACTCCACATAGTGACACTCCACATAGTGACAACATAGTGACACTCAACATAGTGACATCATAATGACAACATAGTGACACTCCACATAGTGACAACATAGTGACAACATAGTGACAATCCACATAGTGACACTCCACATAGTGACACTCCACATAGTGTCAACATAGTGACAACATAGTGACACTCCACATAGTGACAACATAGTGACACTCCACATAGTGACAACATAGTGACACTCCACATAATGACAACATAGTGACAACATAGTGACACTCCACATAGTGACAACATAGTGACACTCCACATAGTGACAACATAGTGACACTCCACATAGTGACACTCAACATAGTGACAACATAGTGACAATCCACATAGTGACACTCCACATAGTGACACTCCACATAGTGACAACATAGTGACAACATAGTGACACTCCACATAGTGACAACATAGTGACACTCAACATAGTGACAACATAATGACAACATAGTGACACTCCACATAGTGACAACATAGTGACAACATAGTGACAATCCACATAGTGACACTCCACATAGTGACACTCCACATAGTGTCAACATAGTGACAACATAGTGACACTCCACATAGTGACAACATAGTGACACTCCACATAGTGACAACATAGTGACACTCCACATAATGACAACATAGTGACAACATAGTGACACTCCACATAGTGACAACATAGTGACACTCCACATAGTGACACTCAACATAGTGACAACATAGTGACAATCCACATAGTGACACTCCACATAGTGACACTCCACATAGTGACAACATAGTGACAACATAGTGACACTCAACATAGTGACAACATAGTGACAACATAGTGACACTCCACATAGTGACAACATAGTGACAACATAGTGACACTCCACATAGTGACAACATAGTGACACTCCACATAGTGACACTCAACATAGTGACACTCAACATAGTGACACTCCACATAGTGACACTCAACATAGTGACACTCCACATAGTGACAACATAGTGACAACATAATGACAACATAGTGACACTCCACATAGTGACAACATAGTGACACTCCACATAGTGACACTCCACATAGTGACAACATAATGACAACATAGTGACACTCCACATAGTGACAACATAGTGACACTCCACATAGTGACACTCAACATAGTGACACTCCACATAGTGACACTCAACATAGTGACACTCCACATAGTGACACTCAACATAGTGACACTCACATAGTGACACTCCACATAGTGACAACATAGTGACAACATAGTGACACTCCACATAGTGACAACATAGTGACAACATAGTGACAACATAATGACAACATAGTGACACTCCACATAGTGACAACATAGTGACAACATAGTGACACTCCACATAGTGACACTCCACATAGTGACAACATAATGACAACATAGTGACACTCCACATAGTGACAACATAGTGACAACATAGTGACACTCCACATAGTGACAACATAGTGACACTCCACATAGTGACACTCAACATAGTGACACTCCACATAGTGACACTCAACATAGTGACACTCCACATAGTGACACTCAACATAGTGACACTCCACATAGTGACACTCCACATAGTGACACTCCACATAGTGACAACATAGTGACAACATAGTGACACTCCACATAGTGACACTCAACATAATGACAACATAGTGACACTCCACATAGTGACAACATAATGACAACATAGTGACACTCCACATAGTGACACTCCACATAATGACAACATAGTGACACTCCACTTAATGACAACATAGTGACACTCCACATAGTGACAACATAGTGACACTCCACATAGTGACACTCCACATAGTGACACTCCACATAGTGACACTCCACATAGTGACAACATAGTGACACTCCACATAGTGACACTCCACATAGTGACACTCCACATAGTGACAACATAGTGACACTCCACATAGTGACAACATAGTGACACTCCACATAGTGACAACATAGTGACAACATAGTGACACTCCACATAGTGACACTCCACATAGTGACACTCCACATAGTGACAACATAGTGACACTCCACATAGTGACACTCCACATAGTGACACTCCACATAGTGACAACATAGTGACACTCCACATAGTGACACTCCACATAGTGACACTCCACATAGTGACACTCCACATAGTGACAACATAGTGACACTCCACATAGTGACAACATAGTGACACTCCACATAGTGACACTCCACATAGTGACACTCCACATAGTGACACTCCACATAATAACAACATAGTGACACTCCACATAGTGACACTCCACATAGTGACAACATAGTGACACTCCACATAGTGACACTCCACATAGTGACAACTTTGTGACACTCCACATAGTGACACTCAACATAGTGACAACATAGTGACACTCCACATAGTGACAATCCACATAGTGACACTCCACATAGTGACACTCCACATAGTGACAACATAGTGACAACATAGTGACACTCGACATAGTGACAACATAGTGACACTCAACATAGTGACAACATAGTGACAACATAGTGACACTCCACATAGTGACAACATAGTGACAACATAGTGACACTCCACATAGTGACAACATAGTGACACTCCACATAGTGACAACATAGTGACAACATAGTGACAACATAATGACAACATAGTGACACTCCACATAGTGACAACATAGTGACAACATAGTGACACTCCACATAGTGACAACATAGTGACACTCCACATAGTGACACTCAACATAGTGACACTCCACATAGTGACACTCCACATAGTGACAACATAGTGACACTCCACATAGTGACACTCCACATAGTGACAACATAGTGACACTCAACATAGTGACACTCCACATAGTGACACTCCACATAGTGACAACATAGTGACACTCCACATAGTGACACTCAACATAGTGACACTCCACATAGTGACAACATAGTGACACTCCACATAGTGACACTCCACATAGTGACACTCAACATAGTGACACTCCACATAGTGACACTCAACATAGTGACACTCCACATAGTGACACTCCACATAGTGACAACATAGTGACACTCCACATAGTGACACTCAACATAGTGACACTCCACATAGTGACAACATAGTGACACTCCACATAGTGACACTCAACATAGTGACACTCCACATAGTGACACTCCACATAGTGACAACATAGTGACAACATAGTGACACTCCACATAATAACAACATAGTGACACTCCACATAGTGACACTCCACATAATGACAACATAGTGACACTCCACATAGTGACAACATAGTGACACTCAACATAATAACAACATAGTGACACTCTCTCCTCCAGATTGCTAAATTGCGACAGCAACTCCAGCGCAGTAAGCGCAGCAGTCGTCACCGCAGGGACAAGGACCGCAGGTCCCCCTTCAACGGGAGTCATGCTGCCATCATCCAGTCACAGGTAACCTGAGCACTTTACAGAGAGTACCCTAACCTTTAGTTAGAGAGTACCCTAACCTTAACCTTTAGTTATAGAGACTACCCTAACCCTAACCTTTAGTTACAGAGAGTACCCTAACCCTAACCTTTAGTTACAGAGAGTACCCTACAGAGAGTACCCTAACCTTTAGTTACAGAGAGTACCCTAACCTTTAGTTATAGAGAGTACCCTAACCTTTAGTTACAGAGAGTACCCTAACCTTTAGTTAGAGAGAGTACCCTAACCTTTAGTTACAGAGAGTACCCTAACCTTTAGTTAGAGAGAGTACCCTAACCTTTAGTTAGAGAGAGTACCCTAACCTTTAGTTACAGAGAGTACCCTAACCTTTAGTTACAGAGAGTACCCTAACCTTTAGTTACAGAGAGTACCCTAACCTTTAGTTACAGAGAGTACCCTAACCTTTAGTTACAGAGAGTACCCTAACCATAACCTTTAGTTATAGAGAGTACCCTAACCTTTAGTTAGAGAGTACCCTAACCTTAACCTTTAGTTACAGAGAGTACCCTAACCTTTAGTTAGAGAGTACCCTAACCTTTAGTAACAGAGAGTACTCTAACCTTTAGTTAGAGAGTACCCTAACCTTAACCTTTAGTTACAGAGAGTACCCTAACCTTTAGTTAGAGAGTACCCTTACCTTAACCTTTAGTTATAGAGAGTACCCTAACCTTTAGTTACAGAGAGTACCCTAACCTTTAGTTACAGAGAGTACCCTAACCCTAACCTTTAGTTACAGAGAGTACCCTAACCCTAAACTTTAGTTACAGAGAGTACCCTAACCTTTAGTAACAGAGAGTACCCTAACCGTTAGTTATAGAGAGTACCCTAACCTTTAGTTACAGAGAGTACCCTAACCTTTAGTTAGAGATTATCCTAACCCTTAGTTACAGAGAGTACCCTAACCTTTAGTTATAGAGAATACCCTAACCTTTAGTTATAGAGTACCCTAACCTTTAGTTATAGAGTACCCTAACCTTTAGTTATAGAGTACCCTAACCTTTAGTTATAGAGTACCCTAACCTTTAGTTATAGAGTACCCTATCCTTTAGTTATAGAGTACCCTAACCTTTAGTTATAGAGTACCCTAACCTTTAGTTATAGAGTACCCTAACCTTTAGTTATAGAGAGTACCCTAACCTTTAGTTATAGAGTACCCTAACCTTTAGTTATAGAGTACCCTAACCTTTAGTTATAGAGTACCCTAACCTTTAGTTATAGAGTACCCTAACCTTTTGTTATAGAGAGTACCCTAACCTTTAGTTATAGAGTACCCTAACCTTTAGTTATAGAGTACCCTAACTAGAGTACCCTAACCTTTAGTTATAGAGTACCCTAACCTTTAGTAACAGAGAGTACCCTAATCTTAACCTTTAGTTACAGAGAGTACCCTAACCTTTAGTAACAGAGAGTACCCTAACCTTAACCTTTAGTTATAGAGTACCCTAACCTTAACCTTTAGTTATAGAGAGTACCCTAACCTTTAGTTACAGATAGTACCCTAACCTTTAGTTAGAGAGGGTACCCTAACCCTAACCTTTAGTTACAGAGAGTACCCTAACCCTAACCTTTAGTTAGAGAGTACCCTAACCCTAACCTTTAGTTAGAGAGTACCCTAACCTTAACCTTTAGTTATAGAGAGTACCCTAACCTTTAGTTATAGAGAGTACCCAAACCTTTAGTTACAGAGGGTACCCTAACCTTTAGTTACAGAGAGTACCCTAACCTTTAGTTACAGAGAGTACCCTAACCCTAACCTTTAGTTATAGACAGTATCCTAACCCTAACCTTTAGTTACAGAGAGTACCCTAACCTTTAGTTACAGAGAGTACCCTAACCCTAACCTTTAGTTAGAGAGTACCCTAACCCTAACCTTTAGTTAGAGAGTACCCTAACCTTAACCTTTAGTTATAGAGAGTACCCTAACCTTTAGTTACAGATAGTACCCTAACCTTTAGTTAGAGAGGGTACCCTAACCCTAACCTTTAGTTACAGAGAGTACCCTAACCCTAACCTTTAGTTAGAGAGTACCCTAACCCTAACCTTTAGTTAGACAGTATCCTAACCCTAACCTTTAGTTAGAGAGTACCCTAACCTTAACCTTTAGTTATAGAGAGTACCCTAACCTTTAGTTACAGAGAGTACCCTAACCTTTAGTTAGAGAGAGTACCCTAACCTTTAGTTAGAGAGAGTACCCTAACCTTTAGTTACAGAGAGTACCCTAACCTTTAGTTACAGAGAGTACCCTAACCTTTAGTTACAGAGAGTACCCTAACCTTTAGTTACAGAGAGTACCCTAACCTTTAGTTACAGAGAGTACCCAAACCCTAACCTTTAGTAACATAGAGTACCCTAACCTTTAGTTACAGAGAGTACCCTAACCATAACCTTTAGTTACAGAGAGTACCCTAACCTTTAGTTAGAGAGTACCCTAACCTTAACCTTTAGTTATAGAGAGTACCCTAACCTTTAGTTAGAGAGTACCCTAACCTTAACCTTTAGTTATAGAGAGTACCTTAACCTTTAGTTAGAGAGTACCCTAACCTTAACCTTTAGTTACAGAGAGTACCCTAACATTTAGTTAGAGAGTACCCTAACCTTAACCTTTAGTTATAGAGAGTACCCTAACCTTTAGTTACAGATAGTACCCAAACCCTAACCTTTAGTAACAGAGAGTACCCTAACCTTTAGTTACAGAGAGTACCCTAACCTTTAGTTAGAGAGAGTACCCAAACCTTTAGTTAGAGAGAGTACCCTAACCCTAACCTTTAGTTAGAGAGAGTACCCTAACCTTTTGTTATAGAGAGTACCCTAACCCTAACCTTTGGTTACAGAGAGTACCCTAACCTTTAGTTATAGAGTACCCTAACCTAACCTTTAAGTTAACCTTTAGTTAGAAAGTACCTAACCCTAACCTTTAGTTACAGAGTACCCTAACCTTTAGTTAGAGAGTACCCTAACCTTAACCTTTAGTTATAGAGAGTACCCTAACCTTTAGTTAGAGAGTACCCTAACCTTAACCTTTAGTTATAGAGAGTACCTTAACCTTTAGTTAGAGAGTACCCTAACCTTAACCTTTAGTTACAGAGAGTACCCTAACATTTAGTTAGAGAGTACCCTAACCTTAACCTTTAGTTATAGAGAGTACCCTAACCTTTAGTTACAGATAGTACCCTAACCTTTAGTTACAGAGAGTACCCTAACCTTTAGTAACAGAGAGTACCCTAACCTTTAGTTAGAGAGTACCCTAACCTTAACCTTTAGTTACAGAGAGTACCCTAACCTTTAGTTAGAGAGTACCCTAACCTTAACCTTTAGTTATAGAGAGTACCCTAACCTTTAGTTACAGAGAGTACCCTAACCTTTAGTTACAGAGAGTACCCTAACCCTAACCTTTAGTTACAGAGAGTACCCTAACCCTAACCTTTAGTTACAGAGAGTACCCTAACCTTTAGTAACAGAGAGTACCCTAACCGTTAGTTATAGAGAGTACCCTAACCTTTAGTTACAGAGAGTACCCTAACCTTTAGTTATAGAGAGTACCCTAACCTTTAGTTACAGAGAGTACCCTAACCTTTAGTAACAGAGAGTACACTAACCTTTAGTTACAGAGAGTACCCTAACCTTTAGTAACAGAGAGTACCCTAACCTTTAGTTACAGAGAGTACCCTAACCTTTAGTTACAGAGAGTACCCTAACCTTTAGTTACAGAGAGTACCCTAACCTTTAGTTACAGAGAGTACCCTAACCTTTAGTTACAGAGAGTACCCTAACATTTAGTAACAGAGAGTACCCTACCCTTTAGTTACAGAGAGTACCCTAACCTTTAGTTACAGAGAGTACCCTAACCTTTAGTTACAGAGAGTATCCTAACCTTTAGTAACAGAGAGTACCCTAACATTTAGTTACAGAGAGTACCCTAACCTTTAGTTAGAGAGTACCCTAAACTTAACCTTTAGTTATAGAGAGTACCCTAACCTTTAGTTAGAGAGTACCCTATCCTTAACCTTTAGTTATAGAGTACCCTAACCTTTAGTTACAGAGAGTACCCTAACCTTTAGTTACAGAGAGTACCCTAACCTTTAGTTACAGAGAGTACCCTAACCCTAACCTTTAGTTACAGAGAGTACCCTAACCTTTAGTAACAGAGAGTACCCTAACCGTTAGTTATAGAGAGTACCCTAACCTTTAGTTACAGAGAGTACCCTAACCTTTAGTTAGAGATTACCCTAACCCTTAGTTACAGAGAGTACCCTAACCTTTAGTAACAGAGAGTACCCTAACCGTTAGTTATAGAGAGTACCCTAACCTTTAGTTACAGAGAGTACCCTAACCTTTAGTTAGAGATTACCCTAACCTTTAGTTAGAGAGTACCCTAACCTTAACCTTTAGTTATAGAGTACCCTAACCTTTAGTTACAGAGAGTACCCTAACCTTTAGTTACAGAGAGTACCCTAACCTTTAGTTACAGAGAGTACCCTAACCCTAACCTTTAGTTACAGAGAGTACCCTAACCTTTAGTAACAGAGAGTACCCTAACCGTTAGTTATAGAGAGTACCCTAACCTTTAGTTACAGAGAGTACCCTAACCTTTAGTTATAGAGAGTACCCTAACCCTAACCTTTAGTTACAGAGAGTACCCTAACCCTAACCTTTAGTTACAGAGAGTACCCTAACCTTTAGTAACAGAGAGTACCCTAACCTTTAGTTATAGAGAGTACCCTAACCTTTAGTTACAGAGAGTACCCTAACCTTTAGTAACAGAGAGTACCCTAACCTTTAGTTACAGAGAGTACCCTAACCTTTAGTTACAGAGAGTACCCTAACCTTTAGTTACAGAGAGTACCCTAACCTTTAGTAACAGAGAGTACCCTAACATTTAGTTACAGAGAGTACCCTAACCTTTAGTTACAGAGAGTACCCTAACCGTTAGTTATAGAGAGTACCCTAACCGTTAGTTACAGAGAGTACCCTAACCTTTAGTTACAGAGAGTACCCTATCCTTTAGTTACAGAGAGTACCCTAACCTTTAGTAACAGAGAGTACCCTAACCTTTAGTTACAGAGAGTACCCTAACCTTTAGTTACAGAGAGTACCCTAACCTTAACCTTTAGTTACAGAGAGTACCCTAACCTTTAGTTAGAGAGTACCCTAACCTTAACCTTTAGTTATAGAGAGTACCCTAACCTTTAGTTACAGATAGTACCCTAACCTTTAGTTACAGAGAGTACCCTAACCTTTAGTTAGAGAGTACCCTAACCTTAACCTTTAGTTATAGAGAGTACCCTAACCTTTAGTTACAGATAGTACCCTAACCTTTAGTTAGAGATTACCCTAACCCTTAGTTACAGAGAGTACTCTAACCTTTAGTTACAGAGAGTACCCTAACCTTTAGTTACAGAGAGTACCCTAACCTTTAGTAACAGAGAGTACCCTAACATTTAGTTACAGAGAGTACCCTAACCTTTAGTTAGAGAGTACCCTAAACTTAACCTTTAGTTATAGAGAGTACCCTAACCTTTAGTTAGAGAGTACCCTAACCTTAACCTTTAGTTATAGAGAGTACCTTAACCTTTAGTTAGAGAGTAC
The DNA here is from genome assembly GCF_034236695.1 of Oncorhynchus nerka. Lineage (NCBI taxonomy): Eukaryota > Metazoa > Chordata > Actinopteri > Salmoniformes > Salmonidae > Oncorhynchus > Oncorhynchus nerka. The sequence goes on along the minus strand of NW_027040386.1, from coordinate 57,879 downwards.
CCTAACCTTAACCTTTAGTTACAGAGAGTACCCTAACCTTTAGTTAGAGAGTACCCTAACCTTAACCTTTAGTTATAGAGAGTACCCTAACCTTTAGTTACAGATAGTACCCTAACCTTTAGTTACAGAGAGTACCCTAACCTTTAGTAACAGAGAGTACCCTAACCTTAACCTTTAGTTACAGAGAGTACCCTAACCTTTAGTTAGAGAGTACCCTAACCTTAACCTTTAGTTATAGAGTACCCTAACCTTTAGTTACAGAGAGTACCCTAACCTTTAGTTACAGAGAGTACCCTAACCTTTAGTTACAGAGAGTACCCTAACCCTAACCTTTAGTTACAGAGAGTACCCTAACCCTAACCTTTAGTTACAGAGAGTACCCTAACCTTTAGTAACAGAGAGTACCCTAACCGTTAGTTATAGAGAGTACCCTAACCTTTAGTTACAGAGAGTACCCTAACCTTTAGTTATAGAGAGTACCCTAACCTTTAGTTACAGAGAGTACCCTAACCTTTAGTAACAGAGAGTACCCTAACCTTTAGTTACAGAGAGTACCCTAACCTTTAGTTACAGAGAGTACCCTAACCTTTAGTTACAGAGAGTACCCTAACCTTTAGTAACAGAGAGTACCCTAACATTTAGTTACAGAGAGTACCCTAACCTTTAGTTACAGAGAGTACCCTAACCGTTAGTTATAGAGAGTACCCTAACCGTTAGTTACAGAGAGTACCCTAACCTTTAGTTACAGAGAGTACCCTAACCTTTAGTTACAGAGAGTACCCTAACCTTTAGTTACAGAGAGTACCCTAACCCTAACCTTTAGTTACAGAGAGTACCCTAACCCTAACCTTTAGTTACAGAGAGTACCCTAACCTTTAGTAACAGAGAGTACCCTAACATTTAGTTACAGAGAGTACCCTAACCTTTAGTTACAGAGAGTACCCTAACCGTTAGTTATAGAGAGTACCCTAACCGTTAGTTACAGAGAGTACCCTAACCTTTAGTTACAGAGAGTACCCTAACCTTTAGTTATAGAGAGTACCCTAACCTTTAGTTACAGAGAGTACCCTAACCTTTAGTTATAGAGAGTACCCTAACCTTTAGTTACAGAGAGTACCCTAACCGTTAGTTATAGAGAGTACCCTAACCGTTAGTTACAGAGAGTACCCTAACCCTAACCTTTAGTTACAGAGAGTACCCTAACCTTTAGTAACAGAGAGTACCCTAACCTTTAGTTACAGAGAGTACCCTAACCTTTAGTTACAGAGAGTACCCTAACCGTTAGTTATAGAGAGTACCCTAACCGTTAGTTACAGAGAGTACCCTAACCTTTAGTTAGAGAGAGTACCCTAACCTTTAGTTACAGAGAGTACCCTAACCTTTAGTTATAGAGAGTACCCTAACCTTTAGTTACAGAGAGTACCCTAACCGTTAGTTATAGACAGAGTACCTAACCGTTAGTTACAGAGAGTACCCTAACCCTAACCTTTAGTTACAGAGAGTACCCTAACCTTTAGTAACAGAGAGTACCCTAACATTTAGTTACAGAGAGTACCCTAACCTTTAGTTACAGAGAGTACCCTAACCGTTAGTTATAGAGAGTACCCTAACCGTTAGTTACAGAGAGTACCCTAACCTTTAGTTACAGAGAGTACCCTAACCTTTAGTTATAGAGAGTACCCTAACCTTTAGTTACAGAGAGTACCCTAACCGTTAGTTACAGAGAGTACCCTAACCTTTAGTTACAGAGAGTACCCTAACCTTTAGTTACAGAGAGTACCCTAACCTTTAGTTACAGAGAGTACCCTAACCTTTAGTTACAGAGAGTATCCTAACCTTTAGTAACAGAGAGTACCCTAACCTTTAGTAACAGAGAGTACCCTAACCTTTAGTTACAGAGAGTACCCTAACCTTTAGTTACAGAGAGTACCCTAACCTTTAGTTACAGAGAGTATCCTAACCTTTAGTAACAGAGAGTACCCTAACCTTTAGTAACAGAGAGTACCCTAACCTTTAGTAACAGAGAGTACCCTAACCTTTAGTTACAGAGAGTACCCTAACCTTTAGTTACAGAGAGTACCCTAACCTTTAGTTACAGAGAGTATCCTAACCTTTAGTAACAGAGAGTACCCTAACCTTTAGTAACAGAGAGTACCCTAACCTTTAGTTACAGAGAGTACCCTAACCTTTAGTTACAGAGAGTACCCTAACCTTTAGTTACAGAGAGTATCCTAACCTTTAGTAACAGAGAGTACCCTAACCTTTAGTAACAGAGAGTACCCTAACCTTTAGTAACAGAGAGTACCCTAACCTTTAGTTAGAGAGTACCCTAAACTTAACCTTTAGTTATAGAGAGTACCCTAACCTTTAGTTAGAGAGTACCCTAACCTTAACCTTTAGTTATAGAGTACCTTAACCTTTAGTTAGAGAGTACCCTAACCTTAACCTTTAGTTACAGAGAGTACCCTAACCTTTAGTTAGAGAGTACCCTAACCTTAACCTTTAGTTATAGAGAGTACCCTAACCTTTAGTTACAGATAGTACCCTAACCTTTAGGTACAGAGAGTACCCTAACCTTTAGTAACAGAGAGTACCCTAACCTTTAGTTAGAGAGTACCCTAACCTTAACCTTTAGTTATAGAGTACCCTAACCTTTAGTTACAGAGAGTACCCTAACCTTTAGTTACAGAGAGTACCCTAACCTTTAGTTACAGAGAGTACCCTAACCCTAACCTTTAGTTACAGAGAGTACCCTAACCCTAACCTTTAGTTACAGAGAGTACCCTAACCTTTAGTAACAGAGAGTACCCTAACCGTTAGTTATAGAGAGTACCCTAACCTTTAGTTACAGAGAGTACCCTAACATTTAGTTACAGAGAGTACCCTAACCTTTAGTTACAGAGAGTACCCTAACCGTTAGTTATAGAGAGTACCCTAACCGTTAGTTACAGAGAGTACCCTAACCTTTAGTTACAGAGAGTACCCTAACCTTTAGTTACAGAGAGTACCCTAACCTTTAGTTACAGAGAGTACCCTAACCTTTAGTTAGAGAGTACCCTAACCTTAACCTTTAGTTATAGAGTACCCTAACCTTTAGTTACAGAGAGTACCCTACCCTTTAGTTACAGAGAGTACCCTAACCTTTAGTTACAGAGAGTACCATAACCTTTAGTTACAGAGAGTATCCTAACCTTTAGTAACAGAGAGTACCCTAACATTTAGTTACAGAGAGTACCCTAACCTTTAGTTAGAGAGTACCCTAAACTTAACCTTTAGTTATAGAGAGTACCCTAACCTTTAGTTAGAGAGTACCCTAACCTTAACCTTTAGTTACAGAGAGTACCCTAACCTTTAGTTAGAGAGTACCCTAACCTTAACCTTTAGTTATAGAGTACCCTAACCTTTAGTTACAGAGAGTACCCTACCCTTTAGTTACAGAGAGTACCCTAACCTTTAGTTACAGAGAGTACCATAACCTTTAGTTACAGAGAGTATCCTAACCTTTAGTAACAGAGAGTACCCTAACATTTAGTTACAGAGAGTACCCTAACCTTTAGTTAGAGAGTACCCTAAACTTAACCTTTAGTTATAGAGAGTACCCTAACCTTTAGTTAGAGAGTACCCTAACCTTAACCTTTAGTTACAGAGAGTACCCTAACCTTTAGTTAGAGAGTACCCTAACCTTAACCTTTAGTTATAGAGAGTACCCTAACCTTTAGTTACAGATAGTACCCTAACCTTTAGTTACAGAGAGTACCCTAACCTTTAGTTACAGAGAGTACCCTAACCCTAACCTTTAGTTACAGATAGTACCCTAACCCTAACCTTTAGTTACAGAGAGTACCCTAACCTTTAGTAACAGAGAGTACCCTAACCGTTAGTTATAGAGAGTACCCTAACCTTTAGTTACAGAGAGTACCCTAACCTTTAGTTAGAGATTACCCTAACCCTTAGTTACAGAGAGTACTCTAACCTTTAGTTATAGAGTACCCTAACCTTTAGTTATAGAGAGTACCCTAACCTTTAGTTACAGAGAGTACCCTAACCTTTAGTTATAGAGAGTACCCTAACCTTTAGTTAGAGAGTACCCTAACCCTAACCTTTAGTAACAGAGAGTACCCTAACCTTTAGTTACAGAGAGTACCCTAACCTTTAGTTAGAGAGTACCCTAACCCTAACCTTTAGTAACAGAGAGTACCCTAACCTTTAGTTACAGAGAGTACCCTAACCTTTAGTTACAGAGAGTACCCTAACCTTTAGTTACAGAGAGTACCCTAACCTTTAGTTATAGAGAGTACCCTAACCTTTATTTATAGAGAGTACCCTAACCTTTAGTTACAGAGAGTACCCTAACCTTTAGTAACAGAGAGTACCCTAACATTTAGTTACAGAGAGTACCCTAACCTTTAGTTAGAGAGTACCCTAAACTTAACCTTTAGTTATAGAGAGTACCCTAACCTTTAGTTAGAGAGTACTCTAACCTTAACCTTTAGTTATAGAGAGTACCTTAACCTTTAGTTAGAGAGTACCCTAACCTTAACCTTTAGTTACAGAGAGTACCCTAACCTTTAGTTAGAGAGTACCCTAACCTTAACCTTTAGTTATAGAGAGTACCCTAACCTTTAGTTACAGATAGTACCCTAACCTTTAGTTACAGAGAGTACCCTAACCTTTAGTAACAGAGAGTACCCTAACCTTTAGTTAGAGAGTACCCTAACCTTAACCTTTAGTTACAGAGAGTACCCTAACCTTTAGTTACAGAGAGTACCCTAACCTTTAGTTACAGAGAGTACCCTAACCCTAACCTTTAGTTACAGAGAATACCCTAACCCTAACCTTTAGTTACAGAGAGTACCCTAACCTTTAGTAACAGAGAGTACCCTAACCGTTAGTTATAGAGAGTACCCTAACCTTTAGTTACAGAGAGTACCCTAACCTTTAGTTATAGAGAGTACCCTAACCTTTAGTTACAGAGAGTACCCTAACCTTTAGTAACAGAGAGTACCCTAACCTTTAGTTACAGAGAGTACCCTAACCTTTAGTTACAGAGAGTACCCTAACCTTTAGTAACAGAGAGTACCCTAACATTTAGTTACAGAGAGTACCCTAACCTTTAGTTACAGAGAGTACCCTAACCGTTAGTTATAGAGAGTACCCTAACCGTTAGTTACAGAGAGTACCCTGACCTTTAGTTACAGAGAGTACCCTAACCTTTAGTTACAGAGAGTACCCTAACCTTTAGTTACAGAGAGTACCCTAACCCTAACCTTTAGTTACAGAGAGTACCCTAACCCTAACCTTTAGTTACAGAGAGTACCCTAACCTTTAGTAACAGAGAGTACCCTAACCGTTAGTTATAGAGAGTACCCTAACCTTTAGTTACAGAGAGTACCCTAACCTTTAGTTATAGAGAGTACCCTAACCTTTAGTTACAGAGAGTACCCTAACCTTTAGTAACAGAGAGTACCCTAACCTTTAGTTACAGAGAGTACCCTAACCTTTAGTTACAGAGAGTACCCTAACCTTTAGTTACAGAGAGTACCCTAACCTTTAGTAACAGAGAGTACCCTAACATTTAGTTACAGAGAGTACCCTAACCTTTAGTTACAGAGAGTACCCTAACCGTTAGTTATAGAGAGTACCCTAACCGTTAGTTACAGAGAGTACCCTAACCTTTAGTTACAGAGAGTACCCTAACCTTTAGTTACAGAGAGTACCCTAACCTTTAGTAACAGAGAGTACCCTAACCTTTAGTTACAGAGAGTACCCTAACCTTTAGTTACAGAGAGTATCCTAACCTTTAGTAACAGAGAGTACCCTAACATTTAGTTACAGAGAGTACCCTAACCTTTAGTTAGAGAGTACCCTAAACTTAACCTTTAGTTATAGAGAGTACCCTAACCTTTAGTTAGAGAGTACCCTAACCTTAACCTTTAGTTACAGAGAGTACCCTAACCTTTAGTTAGAGAGTACCCTAACCTTAACCTTTAGTTATAGAGAGTACCCTAACCTTTAGTTACAGATAGTACCCTAACCTTTAGTTACAGAGAGTACCCTAACCTTTAGTAACAGAGAGTACCCTAACCTTTAGTTAGAGAGTACCCTAACCTTAACCTTTAGTTATAGAGTACCCTAACCTTTAGTTACAGAGAGTACCCTAACCTTTAGTTACAGAGAGTACCCTAACCTTTAGTTACAGAGAGTACCCTAACCGTTAGTTATAGAGAGTACCCTAACCGTTAGTTACAGAGAGTACCCTAACCTTTAGTTAGAGAGTACCCTAACCTTAACCTTTAGTTATAGAGTACCCTAACCTTTAGTTACAGAGAGTACCCTAACCTTTAGTTACAGAGAGTACCCTAACCTTTAGTTACAGAGAGTACCCTAACCTTTAGTTACAGCGAGTACCCTAACCTTTAGTTACAGAGAGTACCCTAACCGTTAGTTATAGAGAGTACCCTAACCGTTAGTTACAGAGAGTACCCTAACCTTTAGTTACAGAGAGTACCCTAACCTTTAGTTACAGAGAGTACCCTAACCTTTAGTAACAGAGAGTACCCTAACCTTTAGTTACAGAGAGTACCCTAACCTTTAGTTACAGAGAGTACCCTAACCTTTAGTTACAGAGAGTACCCTAACCTTTAGTAACAGAGAGTACCCTAACCTTTAGTTACAGAGAGTACCCTAACCTTTAGTAACAGAGAGTACCCTAACCCTAACCTTTAGTAACAGAGAGTACCCTAACCCTAACCTTTAGTTACAGAGAGTACCCTAACATTTAGTTAGAGAGTACCCTAACCTTTAGTTACAGAGAGTACCCTAACCTTTAGTAACAGAGAGGACCCTAACCTTTAGTTAGAGAGTACCCTAACCTTCAGTTACAGAGAGTACCCTAACCCTAACCTTTAGTAACAGAGAGTACCCTAACCCTAACCTTTAGTTACAGAGAGTACCCTAACCCTAACCTTTAGTTACAGAGAGTACCCTAACCTTTAGTTACAGAGAGTACCCTAACCTTTAGTTACAGAGAGTACCCTAACCTTTAGTTATTGAGAGTACCCTAACCTTTAGGTAGAGATTACCCTAACCTTTAGTAACAGAGAGTACCCTACCATTTAGTTACAGAGAGTACCCTAACCCTAACCTTTAGTTATTGAGAGTACCCTAACCTTTAGTTACTGAGAGTACCCTAACCCTAACCTTTAGTTACAGAGAATACCCTAACCCTAAGCTTTAGTTACAGAGGGTACCCTAACCTTTAGTTACAGAGAGTACCCTAACCTTTAGTTACAGAGAGTACCCTAATATTTAGTTAGAGAGTACCCTAACCTTTAGTTACAGAGAGTACCCTAACCTTTAGTTAGAGAGTACCCTAAACTTAACCTTTAGTTATAGAGAGTACCCTAACCTTTAGTTAGAGAGTACCCTAACCTTAACCTTTAGTTACAGAGAGTACCCTAACCTTTAGTTAGAGAGTACCCTAACCTTAACCTTTAGTTATAGAGAGTACCCTAACCTTTAGTTACAGATAGTACCCTAACCTTTAGTTACAGAGAGTACCCTAACCTTTAGTAACAGAGAGTACCCTAACCTTTAGTTAGAGAGTACCCTAACCTTAACCTTTAGTTACAGAGAGTACCCTAACCTTTAGTTAGAGAGTACCCTAACCTTAACCTTTAGTTATAGAGTACCCTAACCTTTAGTTACAGAGAGTACCCTAACCTTTAGTTACAGAGAGTACCCTAACCCTAACCTTTAGTTACAGAGAGTACCCTAACCCTAACCTTTAGTTACAGAGAGTACCCTAACCTTTAGTAACAGAGAGTACCCTAACCGTTAGTTATAGAGAGTACCCTAACCTTTAGTTACAGAGAGTACCCTAACCTTTAGTTATAGAGAGTACCCTAACCTTTAGTTACAGAGAGTACCCTAACCTTTAGTTACAGAGAGTACCCTAACCTTTAGTTACAGAGAGTACCCTAACCTTTAGTTACAGAGAGTACCCTAACCTTTAGTAACAGAGAGTACCCTAACATTTAGTTACAGAGAGTACCCTAACCTTTAGTTACAGAGAGTACCCTAACCGTTAGTTATAGAGAGTACCCTAACCGTTAGTTACAGAGAGTACCCTAACCTTTAGTTACAGAGAGTACCCTAACCTTTAGTTACAGAGAGTACCCTAACCCTAACCTTTAGTTACAGAGAGTACCCTAACCCTAACCTTTAGTTACAGAGAGTACCCTAACCTTTAGTAACAGAGAGTACCCTAACCGTTAGTTATAGAGAGTACCCTAACCTTTAGTTACAGAGAGTACCCTAACCTTTAGTTATAGAGAGTACCCTAACCTTTAGTTACAGAGAGTACCCTAACCTTTAGTAACAGAGAGTACCCTAACCTTTAGTTACAGAGAGTACCCTAACCTTTAGTTACAGAGAGTACCCTAACCGTTAGTTATAGAGAGTACCCTAACCGTTAGTTACAGAGAGTACCCTAACCTTTAGTTACAGAGAGTACCCTAACCTTTAGTTACAGAGAGTACCCTAACCTTTAGTAACAGAGAGTACCCTAACCTTTAGTTACAGAGAGTACCCTAACCTTTAGTTAGAGAGTACCCTAACCTTAACCTTTAGTTATAGAGTACCCTAACCTTTAGTTACAGAGAGTATCCTAACCTTTAGTAACAGAGAGTACCCTAACATTTAGTTACAGAGAGTACCCTAACCTTTAGTTAGAGAGTACCCTAAACTTAACCTTTAGTTATAGAGAGTACCCTAACCTTTAGTTAGAGAGTACCCTAACCTTAACCTTTAGTTACAGAGAGTACCCTAACCTTTAGTTAGAGAGTACCCTAACCTTAACCTTTAGTTATAGAGAGTACCCTAACCTTTAGTTACAGATAGTACCCTAACCTTTAGTTACAGAGAGTACCCTAACCTTTAGTAACAGAGAGTACCCTAACCTTTAGTTAGAGAGTACCCTAACCTTAACCTTTAGTTACAGAGAGTACCCTAACCTTTAGTTAGAGAGTACCCTAACCTTAACCTTTAGTTATAGAGTACCCTAACCTTTAGTTACAGAGAGTACCCTAACCTTTAGTTACAGAGAGTACCCTAACCCTAACCTTTAGTTACAGAGAGTACCCTAACCCTAACCTTTAGTTACAGAGAGTACCCTAACCTTTAGTAACAGAGAGTACCCTAACCGTTAGTTATAGAGAGTACCCTAACCTTTAGTTACAGAGAGTACCCTAACCTTTAGTTACAGAGAGTACCCTAACCTTTAGTTACAGAGAGTACCCTAACCTTTAGTAACAGAGAGTACCCTAACATTTAGTTACAGAGAGTACCCTAACCTTTAGTTAGAGAGTACCCTAAACTTAACCTTTAGTTATAGAGAGTACCCTAACCTTTAGTTAGAGAGTACCCTAACCTTAACCTTTAGTTATAGAGAGTACCTTAACCTTTAGTTAGAGAGTACCCTAACCTTAACCTTTAGTTAGAGAGTACCCTAACCTTAACCTTTAGTTATAGAGAGTACCCTAACCTTTAGTTACAGATAGTACCCTAACCTTTAGTTACAGAGAGTACCCTAACCTTTAGTAACAGAGAGTACCCTAACCTTTAGTTAGAGAGTACCCTAACCTTAACCTTTAGTTATAGAGTACCCTAACCTTTAGTTACAGAGAGTACCCTAACCTTTAGTTACAGAGAGTACCCTAACCTTTAGTTACAGAGAGTACCCTAACCCTAACCTTTAGTTACAGAGAGTACCCTAACCCTAACCTTTAGTTACAGAGAGTACCCTAACCTTTAGTAACAGAGAGTACCCTAACCGTTAGTTAGAGAGTACCCTAACCTTAACCTTTAGTTACAGAGAGTACCCTAACCTTTAGTAACAGAGAGTACCCTAACCTTTAGTTAGAGAGTACCCTAACCTTAACCTTTAGTTACAGAGAGTACCCTAACCTTTAGTTAGAGAGTACCCTAACCTTAACCTTTAGTTATAGAGTACCCTAACGTTTAGTTACAGAGAGTACCCTAACCCTAACCTTTAGTAACAGAGAGTACCCTAACCGTTAGTTATAGAGAGTACCCTAACCTTTAGTTACAGAGAGTACCCTAACCTTTAGTTACAGAGAGTACCCTAACCTTTAGTTACAGAGAGTACCCTAACCTTTAGTAACAGAGAGTACCCTAACCTTTAGTTACAGAGAGTACCCTAACCTTTAGTTACAGAGAGTACCCTAACCTTTAGTTACAGAGAGTACCCTAACCTTTAGTAACAGACAGGACCCTAACCTTTAGTTAGAGAGTACCCTAACCTTCAGTTACAGAGAGTACCCTAACCCTAACCTTTAGTAACAGAGAGTACCCTAACCCTAACCTTTAGTTACAGAGAGTACCCTAACCCTAACCTTTAGTTACAGAGAGTACCCTAACCTTTAGTTACAGAGAGTACCCTAACCTTTAGTTACAGAGAGTACCCTAACCTTTAGTTATTGAGAGTACCCTAACCTTTAGTAACAGAGAGTACCCTAACCCTAACCTTTAGTTACAGAGAATACCCTAACCCTAAGCTTTAGTTACAGAGGGTACCCTAACCTTTAGTTACAGAGAGTACCCTAACCTTTAGTTACAGAGAGTACCCTAATATTTAGTTAGAGAGTACCCTAACCTTTAGTTACAGAGAGTACCCTAACCTTTAGTTAGAGAGTACCCTAAACTTAACCTTTAGTTATAGAGAGTACCCTAACCTTTAGTTAGAGAGTACCCTAACCTTAACCTTTAGTTACAGAGAGTACCCTAACCTTTAGTTAGAGAGTACACTAACCTTAACCTTTAGTTATAGAGAGTACCCTAACCTTTAGTTACAGATAGTACCCTAACCTTTAGTTACAGAGAGTACCCTAATATTTAGTTAGAGAGTACCCTAACCTTTAGTTACAGAGAGTACCCTAACCTTTAGTAACAGAGAGGACCCTAACCTTTAGTTAGAGAGTACCCTAACCTTCAGTTACAGAGAGTACCCTAACCCTAACCTTTAGTAACAGAGAGTACCCTAACCCTAACCTTTAGTTACAGAGAGTACCCTAACCCTAACCTTTAGTTACAGAGAGTACCCTAACCTTTAGTTACAGAGAGTACCCTAACCTTTAGTTACAGAGAGTACCCTAACCTTTAGTTATTGAGAGTACCCTAACCTTTAGGTAGAGATTACCCTAACCTTTAGTAACAGAGAGTACCCTACCATTTAGTTACAGAGAGTACCCTAACCCTAACCTTTAGTTATTGAGAGTACCCTAACCTTTAGTTACTGAGAGTACCCTAACCCTAACCTTTAGTTACAGAGAATACCCTAACCCTAAGCTTTAGTTACAGAGGGTACCCTAACCTTTAGTTACAGAGAGTACCCTAATATTTAGTTAGAGAGTACCCTAACCTTTAGTTACAGAGAGTACCCTAACCTTTAGTTAGAGAGTACCCTAAACTTAACCTTTAGTTATAGAGAGTACCCTAACCTTTAGTTAGAGAGTACCCTAACCTTAACCTTTAGTTACAGAGAGTACCCTAACCTTTAGTTAGAGAGTACCCTAACCTTAACCTTTAGTTATAGAGAGTACCCTAACCTTTAGTTACAGATAGTACCCTAACCTTTAGTTACAGAGAGTACCCTAACCTTTAGTAACAGAGAGTACCCTAACCTTTAGTTAGAGAGTACCCTAACCTTAACCTTTAGTTACAGAGAGTACCCTAACCTTTAGTTAGAGAGTACCCTAACCTTAACCTTTAGTTATAGAGTACCCTAACCTTTAGTTACAGAGAGTACCCTAACCTTTAGTTACAGAGAGTACCCTAACCTTTAGTTACAGAGAGTACCCTAACCCTAACCTTTAGTTACAGAGAGTACCCTAACCCTAACCTTTAGTTACAGAGAGTACCCTAACCTTTAGTAACAGAGAGTACCCTAACCGTTAGTTATAGAGAGTACCCTAACCTTTAGTTACAGAGAGTACCCTAACCTTTAGTTATAGAGAGTACCCTAACCTTTAGTTACAGAGAGTACCCTAACCTTTAGTAACAGAGAGTACCCTAACCTTTAGTTACAGAGAGTACCCTAACCTTTAGTTACAGAGAGTACCCTAACCTTTAGTTACAGAGAGTACCCTAACCTTTAGTAACAGAGAGTACCCTAACATTTAGTTACAGAGAGTACCCTAACCTTTAGTTACAGAGAGTACCCTAACCGTTAGTTATAGAGAGTACCCTAACCGTTAGTTACAGAGAGTACCCTAACCTTTAGTTACAGAGAGTACCCTAACCTTTAGTTACAGAGAGTACCCTAACCCTAACCTTTAGTTACAGAGAGTACCCTAACCCTAACCTTTAGTTACAGAGAGTACCCTAACCTTTAGTAACAGAGAGTACCCTAACCGTTAGTTATAGAGAGTACCCTAACCTTTAGTTACAGAGAGTACCCTAACCTTTAGTTATAGAGAGTACCCTAACCTTTAGTTACAGAGAGTACCCTAACCTTTAGTAACAGAGAGTACCCTAACCTTTAGTTACAGAGAGTACCCTAACCTTTAGTTACAGAGAGTACCCTAACCGTTAGTTATAGAGAGTACCCTAACCGTTAGTTACAGAGAGTACCCTAACCTTTAGTTACAGAGAGTACCCTAACCTTTAGTTACAGAGAGTACCCTAACCTTTAGTAACAGAGAGTACCCTAACCTTTAGTTACAGAGAGTACCCTAACCTTTAGTTACAGAGAGTACCCTAACCTTTAGTTAGAGAGTACCCTAACCTTAACCTTTAGTTATAGAGTACCCTAACCTTTAGTTACAGAGAGTATCCTAACCTTTAGTAACAGAGAGTACCCTAACATTTAGTTACAGAGAGTACCCTAACCTTTAGTTAGAGAGTACCCTAAACTTAACCTTTAGTTATAGAGAGTACCCTAACCTTTAGTTAGAGAGTACCCTAACCTTAACCTTTAGTTACAGAGAGTACCCTAACCTTTAGTTAGAGAGTACCCTAACCTTAACCTTTAGTTATAGAGAGTACCCTAACCTTTAGTTACAGATAGTACCCTAACCTTTAGTTACAGAGAGTACCCTAACCTTTAGTAACAGAGAGTACCCTAACCTTTAGTTAGAGAGTACCCTAACCTTAACCTTTAGTTACAGAGAGTACCCTAACCTTTAGTTAGAGAGTACCCTAACCTTAACCTTTAGTTATAGAGTACCCTAACCTTTAGTTACAGAGAGTACCCTAACCTTTAGTTACAGAGAGTACCCTAACCCTAACCTTTAGTTACAGAGAGTACCCTAACCCTAACCTTTAGTTACAGAGAGTACCCTAACCTTTAGTAACAGAGAGTACCCTAACCTTTAGTAACAGAGAGTACCCTACCATTTAGTTACAGAGAGTACCCTAACCCTAACCTTTAGTTATTGAGAGTACCCTAACCTTTAGTTACTGAGAGTACCCTAACCCTAACCTTTAGTTACAGAGAATACCCTAACCCTAAGCTTTAGTTACAGAGGGTACCCTAACCTTTAGTTACAGAGAGTACCCTAATATTTAGTTAGAGAGTACCCTAACCTTTAGTTACAGAGAGTACCCTAACCTTTAGTTAGAGAGTACCCTAAACTTAACCTTTAGTTATAGAGAGTACCCTAACCTTTAGTTAGAGAGTACCCTAACCTTAACCTTTAGTTACAGAGAGTACCCTAACCTTTAGTTAGAGAGTACCCTAACCTTAACCTTTAGTTATAGAGAGTACCCTAACCTTTAGTTACAGATAGTACCCTAACCTTTAGTTACAGAGAGTACCTAACCTTTAGTAACAGAGAGTACCCTAACCTTTAGTTAGAGAGTACCTAACCTTAACCTTTAGTTACAGAGAGTACCCTAACCTTTAGTTAGAGAGTACCCTAACCTTAACCTTTAGTTATAGAGTACCCTAACCTTTAGTTACAGAGAGTATCCTAACCTTTAGTAACAGAGAGTACCCTAACCTTTAGTAACAGAGAGTACCCTACCATTTAGTTACAGAGAGTACCCTAACCCTAACCTTTAGTTATTGAGAGTACCCTAACCTTTAGTTACTGAGAGTACCCTAACCCTAACCTTTAGTTACAGAGAATACCCTAACCCTAAGCTTTAGTTACAGAGGGTACCCTAACCTTTAGTTACAGAGAGTACCCTAATATTTAGTTAGAGAGTACCCTAACCTTTAGTTACAGAGAGTACCCTAACCTTTAGTTAGAGAGTACCCTAAACTTAACCTTTAGTTATAGAGAGTACCCTAACCTTTAGTTAGAGAGTACCCTAACCTTAACCTTTAGTTACAGAGAGTACCCTAACCTTTAGTTAGAGAGTACCCTAACCTTAACCTTTAGTTATAGAGAGTACCCTAACCTTTAGTTACAGATAGTACCCTAACCTTTAGTTACAGAGAGTACCCTAACCTTTAGTAACAGAGAGTACCCTAACCTTTAGTTAGAGAGTACCCTAACCTTAACCTTTAGTTACAGAGAGTACCCTAACCTTTAGTTAGAGAGTACCCTAACCTTAACCTTTAGTTATAGAGTACCCTAACCTTTAGTTACAGAGAGTACCCTAACCCTAACCTTTAGTTACAGAGAGTACCCTAACCCTAACCTTTAGTTACAGAGAGTACCCTAACCTTTAGTAACAGAGAGTACCCTAACCGTTAGTTATAGAGAGTACCCTAACCTTTAGTTACAGAGAGTACCCTAACCTTTAGTTATAGAGAGTACCCTAACCTTTAGTTACAGAGTACCCTAACCTTTAGTAACAGAGAGTACCCTAACCTTTAGTTACAGAGAGTACCCTAACCTTTAGTTACAGAGAGTACCCTAACCTTTAGTTACAGAGAGTACCCTAACCTTTAGTAACAGAGAGTACCCTAACATTTAGTTACAGAGAGTACCCTAACCTTTAGTTACAGAGAGTACCCTAACCGTTAGTTATAGAGAGTACCCTAACCGTTAGTTACAGAGAGTACCCTAACCTTTAGTTACAGAGAGTACCCTAACCTTTAGTTACAGAGAGTACCCTAACCCTAACCTTTAGTTACAGAGAGTACCCTAACCCTAACCTTTAGTTACAGAGAGTACCCTAACCTTTAGTAACAGAGAGTACCCTAACCGTTAGTTATAGAGAGTACCCTAACCTTTAGTTACAGAGAGTACCCTAACCTTTAGTTATAGAGAGTACCCTAACCTTTAGTTACAGAGAGTACCCTAACCTTTAGTAACAGAGAGTACCCTAACCTTTAGTTACAGAGAGTACCCTAACCTTTAGTTACAGAGAGTACCCTAACCGTTAGTTATAGAGAGTACCCTAACCGTTAGTTACAGAGAGTACCCTAACCTTTAGTTACAGAGAGTACCCTAACCTTTAGTTACAGAGAGTACCCTAACCTTTAGTAACAGAGAGTACCCTAACCTTTAGTTACAGAGAGTACCCTAACCTTTAGTTACAGAGAGTACCCTAACCTTTAGTTAGAGAGTACCCTAACCTTAACCTTTAGTTATAGAGTACCCTAACCTTTAGTTACAGAGAGTATCCTAACCTTTAGTAACAGAGAGTACCCTAACATTTAGTTACAGAGAGTACCCTAACCTTTAGTTAGAGAGTACCCTAAACTTAACCTTTAGTTATAGAGTACCCTAACCTTTAGTTAGAGAGTACCCTAACCTTAACCTTTAGTTACAGAGAGTACCCTAACCTTTAGTTAGAGAGTACCCTAACCTTAACCTTTAGTTATAGAGAGTACCCTAACCTTTAGTTACAGATAGTACCCTAACCTTTAGTTACAGAGAGTACCCTAACCTTTAGTAACAGAGAGTACCCTAACCTTTAGTTAGAGAGTACCCTAACCTTAACCTTTAGTTACAGAGTACCCTAACCTTTAGTTAGAGTACCCTAACCTTAACCTTTAGTTATAGAGTACCCTAACCTTTAGTTACAGAGAGTACCCTAACCTTTAGTTACAGAGAGTACCCTAACCCTAACCTTTAGTTACAGAGAGTACCCTAACCCTAACCTTTAGTTACAGAGAGTACCCTAACCTTTAGTAACAGAGAGTACCCTAACCTTTAGTAACAGAGAGTACCCTACCATTTAGTTACAGAGAGTACCCTAACCCTAACCTTTAGTTATTGAGAGTACCCTAACCTTTAGTTACTGAGAGTACCCTAACCCTAACCTTTAGTTACAGAGAATACCCTAACCCTAAGCTTTAGTTACAGAGGGTACCCTAACCTTTAGTTACAGAGAGTACCCTAATATTTAGTTAGAGAGTACCCTAACCTTTAGTTACAGAGAGTACCCTAACCTTTAGTTAGAGAGTACCCTAAACTTAACCTTTAGTTATAGAGAGTACCCTAACCTTTAGTTAGAGAGTACCCTAACCTTAACCTTTAGTTACAGAGAGTACCCTAACCTTTAGTTAGAGAGTACCCTAACCTTAACCTTTAGTTATAGAGAGTACCCTAACCTTTAGTTACAGATAGTACCCTAACCTTTAGTTACAGAGAGTACCCTAACCTTTAGTAACAGAGAGTACCCTAACCTTTAGTTAGAGAGTACCCTAACCTTAACCTTTAGTTACAGAGAGTACCCTAACCTTTAGTTAGAGAGTACCCTAACCTTAACCTTTAGTTATAGAGTACCCTAACCTTTAGTTACAGAGAGTATCCTAACCTTTAGTAACAGAGAGTACCCTAACCTTTAGTAACAGAGAGTACCCTACCATTTAGTTACAGAGAGTACCCTAACCCTAACCTTTAGTTATTGAGAGTACCCTAACCTTTAGTTACTGAGAGTACCCTAACCCTAACCTTTAGTTACAGAGAATACCCTAACCCTAAGCTTTAGTTACAGAGGGTACCCTAACCTTTAGTTACAGAGAGTACCCTAATATTTAGTTAGAGAGTACCCTAACCTTTAGTTACAGAGAGTACCCTAACCTTTAGTTAGAGAGTACCCTAAACTTAACCTTTAGTTATAGAGAGTACCTAACCTTTAGTTAGAGAGTACCTAACCTTAACCTTTAGTTACAGAGAGTACCCTAACCTTTAGTTAGAGAGTACCCTAACCTTAACCTTTAGTTATAGAGAGTACCCTAACCTTTAGTTACAGATAGTACCCTAACCTTTAGTTACAGAGAGTACCCTAACCTTTAGTAACAGAGAGTACCCTAACCTTTAGTTAGAGAGTACCCTAACCTTAACCTTTAGTTACAGAGAGTACCCTAACCTTTAGTTAGAGAGTACCCTAACCTTAACCTTTAGTTATAGAGTACCCTAACCTTTAGTTACAGAGAGTACCCTAACCCTAACCTTTAGTTACAGAGAGTACCCTAACCCTAACCTTTAGTTACAGAGAGTACCCTAACCTTTAGTAACAGAGAGTACCCTAACCGTTAGTTATAGAGAGTACCCTAACCTTTAGTTACAGAGAGTACCCTAACCTTTAGTTATAGAGAGTACCCTAACCTTTAGTTACAGAGAGTACCCTAACCTTTAGTAACAGAGAGTACCCTAACCTTTAGTTACAGAGAGTACCCTAACCTTTAGTTACAGAGAGTACCCTAACCTTTAGTTACAGAGAGTACCCTAACCTTTAGTAACAGAGAGTACCCTAACATTTAGTTACAGAGAGTACCCTAACCTTTAGTTACAGAGAGTACCCTAACCGTTAGTTATAGAGAGTACCCTAACCGTTAGTTACAGAGAGTACCCTAACCTTTAGTTACAGAGAGTACCCTAACCTTTAGTTACAGAGAGTACCCTAACCCTAACCTTTAGTTACAGAGAGTACCCTAACCCTAACCTTTAGTTACAGAGAGTACCCTAACCTTTAGTAACAGAGAGTACCCTAACCGTTAGTTATAGAGAGTACCCTAACCTTTAGTTACAGAGAGTACCCTAACCTTTAGTTATAGAGAGTACCCTAACCTTTAGTTACAGAGTACCCTAACCTTTAGTAACAGAGAGTACCCTAACCTTTAGTTACAGAGAGTACCCTAACCTTTAGTTACAGAGAGTACCCTAACCGTTAGTTATAGAGAGTACCCTAACCGTTAGTTACAGAGAGTACCCTAACCTTTAGTTACAGAGAGTACCCTAACCTTTAGTTACAGAGAGTACCCTAACCTTTAGTAACAGAGAGTACCCTAACCTTTAGTTACAGAGAGTACCCTAACCTTTAGTTACAGAGAGTACCCTAACCTTTAGTTAGAGAGTACCCTAACCTTAACCTTTAGTTATAGAGTACCCTAACCTTTAGTTACAGAGAGTATCCTAACCTTTAGTAACAGAGAGTACCCTAACATTTAGTTACAGAGAGTACCCTAACCTTTAGTTAGAGAGTACCCTAAACTTAACCTTTAGTTATAGAGTACCCTAACGTTTAGTTACAGAGAGTACCCTAACCTTTAGTTACAGAGAGTACCCTAACCCTAACCTTTAGTTACAGAGAGTACCCTAACCTTTAGTAACAGAGAGTACCCTAACCGTTAGTTATAGAGAGTACCCTAACCTTTAGTTACAGAGAGTACCCTAACCTTTAGTTACTGAGAATACCCTAACCCTAAGCTTTAGTTACAGAGGGTACCCTAACCTTTAGTTACAGAGAGTACCCTAACCTTTAGTTACAGAGAGTACCCTAATATTTAGTTAGAGAGTACCCTAACCTTTAGTTACAGAGAGTACCCTAACCTTTAGTTAGAGAGTACCCTAAACTTAACCTTTAGTTATAGAGTACCTAACCTTTAGTTAGAGAGTACCCTAACCTTAACCTTTAGTTACAGAGAGTACCCTAACCTTTAGTTAGAGAGTACCCTAACCTTAACCTTTAGTTATAGAGAGTACCCTAACCTTTAGTTACAGATAGTACCCTAACCTTTAGTTACAGAGAGTACCCTAACCCTAACCTTTAGTTACAGAGAGTACCCTAACCCTAACCTTTAGTTACAGAGAGTACCCTAACCCTAACCTTTAGTAACAGAGAGTACCCTAACCGTTAGTTATAGAGAGTACCCTAACCTTTAGTTACAGAGAGTACCCTAACCTTTAGTTATAGAGAGTACCCTAACCTTTAGTTACAGAGAGTACCCTAACCTTTAGTAACAGAGAGTACCCTAACCTTTAGTTACAGAGAGTACCCTAACCTTTAGTTACAGAGAGTACCCTAACCTTTAGTTACAGAGAGTACCCTAACCTTTAGTAACAGAGAGTACCCTAACATTTAGTTACAGAGAGTACCCTAACCTTTAGTTACAGAGAGTACCCTAACCGTTAGTTATAGAGAGTACCCTAACCGTTAGTTACAGAGAGTACCCTAACCTTTAGTTACAGAGAGTACCCTAACCTTTAGTTACAGAGAGTACCCTAACCTTTAGTAACAGAGAGTACCCTAACCTTTAGTTACAGAGAGTACCCTAACCTTTAGTTACAGAGAGTACCCTAACATTTAGTTACAGAGAGTACCCTAACCTTTAGTTAGAGAGTACCCTAACCTTAACCTTTAGTTATAGAGTACCCTAACCTTTAGTTACAGAGAGTACCCTACCCTTTAGTTACAGAGAGTACCCTAACCTTTAGTTACAGAGAGTACCCTAACATTTAGTTACAGAGAGTACCCTAACCTTTAGTTAGAGAGTACCCTAAACTTAACCTTTAGTTATAGAGAGTACCCTAACCTTTAGTTAGAGAGTACCCTAACCTTAACCTTTAGTTACAGAGAGTACCCTAACCTTTAGTTAGAGAGTACCCTAACCTTAACCTTTAGTTATAGAGAGTACCCTAACCTTTAGTTACAGATAGTACCCTAACCTTTAGTTACAGAGAGTACCCTAACCTTTAGTAACAGAGAGTACCCTAACCTTTAGTTAGAGAGTACCCTAACCTTAACCTTTAGTTACAGAGAGTACCCTAACCTTTAGTTAGAGAGTACCCTAACCTTAACCTTTAGTTATAGAGTACCCTAACCTTTAGTTACAGAGAGTACCCTAACCTTTAGTTACAGAGAGTACCCTAACCTTTAGTTACAGAGAGTACCCTAACCCTAACCTTTAGTTACAGAGAGTACCCTAACCCTAACCTTTAGTTACAGAGAGTACCCTAACCTTTAGTAACAGAGAGTACCCTAACCGTTAGTTATAGAGAGTACCCTAACCTTTAGTTACAGAGAGTACTCTAACCTTTAGTTATAGAGTACCCTAACCGTTAGTTACAGAGAGTACCCTAACCTTTAGTTACAGAGAGTACCCTAACCTTTAGTTACAGAGAGTACCCTAACCTTTAGTAACAGAGAGTACCCTAACCTTTAGTTACAGAGAGTTACAGTTACAGAGTACCCTAACCTTTAGTTACAGAGAGTACCCTAACCTTTAGTTACAGAGAGTACCCTAACCTTTAGTTACAGAGAGTACCCTAACCTTTAGTTACAGAGAGTACCCTAACCTTTAGTAACAGAGTTAACCTTTAGTTACAGAGAGTACCCTAACCTTTAGTAACAGAGAGTACCCTAACCCTAACCTTTAGTAACAGAGAGTACCCTAACCCTAACCTTTAGTTACAGAGAGTACCATAACCCTAACCTTTAGTTACAGAGAGTACCCTAACATTTAGTTAGAGAGTACCCTAACCTTTAGTTACAGAGAGTACCCTAACCTTTAGTAACAGAGAGGACCCTAACCTTTAGTTAGAGAGTACCCTAACCTTCAGTTACAGAGAGTACCCTAACCCTAACCTTTAGTAACAGAGAGTACCCTAACCCTAACCTTTAGTTACAGAGAGTACCCTAACCCTAACCTTTAGTTACAGAGAGTACCCTAACCTTTAGTTACAGAGAGTACCCTAACCTTTAGTTACAGAGAGTACCCTAACCTTTAGTTATTGAGAGTACCCTAACCTTTAGGTAGAGATTACCCTAACCTTTAGTAACAGAGAGTACCCTAACATTTAGTTACAGAGAGTACCCTAACCCTAACCTTTAGTTATTGAGAGTACCCTAACCTTTAGTTACTGAGAGTACCCTAACCCTAACCTTTAGTTACAGAGAATACCCTAACCCTAAGCTTTAGTTACAGAGGGTACCCTAACCTTTAGTTACAGAGAGTACCCTAACCTTTAGTTACAGAGAGTACCCTAATATTTAGTTAGAGAGTACCCTAACCTTTAGTTACAGAGAGTACCCTAACCTTTAGTTAGAGAGTACCCTAAACTTAACCTTTAGTTATAGAGAGTACCCTAACCTTTAGTTAGAGAGTACCCTAACCTTAACCTTTAGTTACAGAGAGTACCCTAACCTTTAGTTAGAGAGTACCCTAACCTTAACCTTTAGTTATAGAGAGTACCCTAACCTTTAGTTACAGATAGTACCCTAACCTTTAGTTACAGAGAGTACCCTAACCTTTAGTAACAGAGAGTACCCTAACCTTAACCTTTAGTTACAGAGAGTACCCTAACCTTTAGTTATAGAGTACCCTAACCTTTAGTTACAGAGAGTACCCTAACCTTTAGTTACAGAGAGTACCCTAACCTTTAGTTACAGAGAGTACCCTAACCCTAACCTTTAGTTACAGAGAGTACCCTAACCCTAACCTTTAGTTACAGAGAGTACCCTAACCTTTAGTAACAGAGAGTACCCTAACCGTTAGTTATAGAGAGTACCCTAACCTTTAGTTACAGAGAGTACCCTAACCTTTAGTTAGAGATTACCCTAACCCTTAGTTACAGAGAGTACTCTAACCTTTAGTTATAGAGTACCCTAACCTTTAGTTATAGAGAGTACCCTAACCTTTAGTTACAGAGAGTACCCTAACCTTTAGTAACAGAGAGTACCCTAACCTTTAGTTACAGAGAGTACCCTAACCTTTAGTTACAGAGAGTACCCTAACCTTTAGTTACAGAGAGTACCCTAACCTTTAGTAACAGAGAGTACCCTAACATTTAGTTACAGAGAGTACCCTAACCTTTAGTTAGAGAGTACCCTAAACTTAACCTTTAGTTATAGAGAGTACCCTAACCTTTAGTTAGAGAGTACCCTAACCTTAACCTTTAGTTATAGAGAGTACCTTAACCTTTAGTTAGAGAGTACCCTAACCTTAACCTTTAGTTACAGAGAGTACCCTAACCTTTAGTTAGAGAGTACCCTAACCTTAACCTTTAGTTATAGAGAGTACCCTAACCTTTAGTTACAGATAGTACCCTAACCTTTAGTTACAGAGAGTACCCTAACCTTTAGTAACAGAGAGTACCCTAACCTTTAGTTAGAGAGTACCCTAACCTTAACCTTTAGTTACAGAGAGTACCCTAACCTTTAGTTAGAGAGTACCCTAACCTTAACCTTTAGTTATAGAGTACCCTAACCTTTAGTTACAGAGAGTACCCTAACCTTTAGTTACAGAGAGTACCCTAACCTTTAGTTACAGAGAGTACCCTAACCCTAACCTTTAGTTACAGAGAGTACCCTAACCCTAACCTTTAGTTACAGAGAGTACCCTAACCTTTAGTAACAGAGAGTACCCTAACCGTTAGTTATAGAGAGTACCCTAACCTTTAGTTACAGAGAGTACCCTAACCTTTAGTAACAGAGAGTACCCTAACCGTTAGTTATAGAGAGTACCCTAACCTTTAGTTACAGAGAGTACCCTAACCTTTAGTAACAGAGAGTACCCTAACCTTTAGTTACAGAGAGTACCCTAACCTTTAGTTACAGAGAGTACCCTAACCTTTAGTAACAGAGAGTACCCTAACCTTTAGTTACAGAGAGTACCCTAACCTTTAGTTACAGAGAGTACCCTAACCTTTAGTTAGAGAGTACCCTAACCTTTAGTTACAGAGAGTACCCTAACCTTTAGTTACAGAGAGTACCCTAACCTTTAGTTACAGAGAGTACCCTAACCTTTAGTTACAGAGAGTACCCTAACCTTTAGTTACAGAGAGTACCCTAACCTTTAGTAACAGAGAGTACCCTACCCTTTAGTTACAGAGAGTACCCTAACCTTTAGTTACAGAGAGTACCCTAACCTTTAGTTACAGAGAGTACCCTAACCTTTAGTTAGAGAGTACCCTAACCTTAACCTTTAGTTACAGAGAGTACCCTAACCTTTAGTTAGAGAGTACCCTAACCTTAACCTTTAGTTACAGAGAGTACCCTAACCTTTAGTAACAGAGAGTACCCTAACCTTTAGTTAGAGAGTACCCTAACCTTAACCTTTAGTTACAGAGAGTACCCTAACCTTTAGTTAGAGAGTACCCTAACCTTAACCTTTAGTTATAGAGTACCCTAACCTTTAGTTACAGAGAGTACCCTAACCTTTAGTTACAGAGAGTACCCTAACCTTTAGTTACAGAGAGTACCCTAACCCTAACCTTTAGTTACAGAGAGTACCCTAACCCTAACCTTTAGTTACAGAGAGTACCCTAACCTTTAGTAACAGAGAGTACCCTAACCGTTAGTTATAGAGAGTACCCTAACCTTTAGTTACAGAGAGTACCCTAACCTTTAGTAACAGAGAGTACCCTAACCGTTAGTTATAGAGAGTACCCTAACCTTTAGTTACAGAGAGTACCCTAACCTTTAGTAACAGAGAGTACCCTAACCTTTAGTTACAGAGAGTACCCTAACCTTTAGTTACAGAGAGTACCCTAACCTTTAGTAACAGAGAGTACCCTAACCTTTAGTTACAGAGAGTACCCTAACCTTTAGTTACAGAGAGTACCCTAACCTTTAGTTAGAGAGTACCCTAACCTTTAGTTACAGAGAGTACCCTAACCTTTAGTTACAGAGAGTACCCTAACCTTTAGTTACAGAGAGTACCCTAACCTTTAGTTACAGAGAGTACCCTAACCTTTAGTTACAGAGAGTACCCTAACCTTTAGTAACAGAGAGTACCCTACCCTTTAGTTACAGAGAGTACCCTAACCTTTAGTTACAGAGAGTACCCTAACCTTTAGTTACAGAGAGTACCCTAACCTTTAGTTAGAGAGTACCCTAACCTTAACCTTTAGTTACAGAGAGTACCCTAACCTTTAGTTAGAGAGTACCCTAACCTTAACCTTTAGTTATAGAGAGTACCCTAACCTTTAGTTACAGATAGTACCCTAACCTTTAGTTACAGAGAGTACCCTAACCTTTAGTAACAGAGAGTACCCTAACCTTTAGTTAGAGAGTACCCTAACCTTAACCTTTAGTTACAGAGAGTACCCTAACCTTTAGTTAGAGAGTACCCTAACCTTAACCTTTAGTTACAGAGAGTACCCTAACCTTTAGTTACAGAGAGTACCCTAACCTTTAGTTACAGAGAGTACCCTAACCCTAACCTTTAGTTACAGAGAGTACCCTAACCCTAACCTTTAGTTACAGAGAGTACCCTAACCTTTAGTAACAGAGAGTACCCTAACCGTTAGTTATAGAGTACCCTAACCTTTAGTTACAGAGAGTACCCTAACCTTTAGTTATAGAGAGTACCCTAACCTTTAGTTACAGAGAGTACCCTAACCTTTAGTAACAGTGAGTACCCTAACCTTTAGTTACAGAGAGTACCTAACCTTTAGTTACAGAGAGTACCCTAACCTTTAGTTACAGAGAGTACCCTAACCTTTAGTAACAGAGAGTACCCTAACATTTAGTTACAGAGAGTACCCTAACCTTTAGTTACAGAGAGTACCCTAACCGTTAGTTATAGAGAGTACCCTAACCGTTAGTTACAGAGAGTACCCTAACCTTTAGTTACAGAGAGTACCCTAACCTTTAGTTACAGAGAGTACCCTAACCTTTAGTAACAGAGAGTACCCTAACCTTTAGTTACAGAGAGTACCCTAACCTTTAGTTACAGAGAGTACCTAACCTTTAGTTAGAGTACCCTAACCTTTAGTTACAGAGAGTACCCTAACCTTTAGTTACAGAGAGTACCCTAACCTTTAGTTACAGAGAGTACCCTAACCTTTAGTTACAGAGAGTACCCTAACCTTTAGTTACAGAGAGTACCCTAACCTTTAGTAACAGAGAGTACCCTACCCTTTAGTTACAGAGAGTACCCTAACCTTTAGTTACAGAGAGTACCCTAACCTTTAGTTACAGAGAGTACCCTAACCTTTAGTTACAGAGAGTACCCTAACCTTTAGTAACAGAGAGTACCCTAACCTTTAGTTACAGAGAGTACCCTAACCTTTAGTAACAGAGAGTACCCTAACCCTAACCTTTAGTAACAGAGAGTACCCTAACCCTAACCTTTAGTTACAGAGAGTACCATAACCCTAACCTTTAGTTACAGAGAGTACCCTAACCTTTAGTTACAGAGAGTACCCTAACCTTTAGTAACAGAGAGGACCCTAACCTTTAGTTAGAGAGTACCCTAACCTTCAGTTACAGAGAGTACCCTAACCCTAACCTTTAGTAACAGAGAGTACCCTAACCCTAACCTTTAGTTACAGAGAGTACCCTAACCTTTAGTTACAGAGAGTACCCTAACCTTTAGTTACAGAGAGTACCCTAACCTTTAGTTACAGAGAGTACCCTAACCTTTAGTTATTGAGAGTACCCTAACCTTTAGGTAGAGATTACCCTAACCTTTAGTAACAGAGAGTACCCTAACATTTAGTTACAGAGAGTACCCTAACCCTAACCTTTAGTTATTGAGAGTACCCTAACCTTTAGTTACTGAGAGTACCCTAACCCTAACCTTTAGTTACAGAGAATACCCTAACCCTAAGCTTTAGTTACAGAGGGTACCCTAACCTTTAGTTACAGAGAGTACCCTAACCTTTAGTTACAGAGAGTACCCTAATATTTAGTTAGAGAGTACCCTAACCTTTAGTTACAGAGAGTTCCCTAACCTTTAGTTACAGAGAGTACCCTAAGATTTAAATAGAGAGTACCCTAACCTTTAGTTATAGAGTACCCTAACCCTAACCCCGTCCCTAAGGGTTAACCCTAACTCCATCTCTAAGGGTTAACCCTAACTCCATCTCTAAGGGTTAACCCTAACCCCATCCCTAAGGGTTAACCCTAACCCCATCCCTAAGGGTTAACCCTAACTCTACCACTAACCTTTCCCCTGTCTGTATGTAAGGCCCAGATGCCCAATAAGACCATCCTGATCCCCGTCCCTAAGGGTTAACCCTAACCCCCATCCCTAAGGGTTAACCCTAACTCTACCACTAACCTTTCCCCTGTCTGTATGTAAGGCCCAGATGCCCAATAAGACCATCCTGATCCCCATCCCTAAGGGTTAACCCTAACCCCCATCTCTAAGGGTTAACCCTAACTCTACCACTAACCTTTCCCCTGTCTGTATGTAAGGCCCAGATGCCCAATAAGACCATCCTGATCCCCGTCCCTAAGGGTTAACCCTAACCCCCATCCCTAAGGGTTAACCCTAACCCCATCTCTAAGGGTTAACCCTAACCCCATCCCTAAGGGTTAACCCTAACCCCATCTCTAAGGGTTAACCCTAACCCCATCCCTAAGGGTTAACCCTAACTCTACCACTAAGGGTTAACCCTAACCCCATCCCTAAGGGTTAACCCTAACTCTACCACTAAGGGTTAACCCTAACCCCATCCCTAAGGGTTAACCCTAACCCCATCCCTAAGGGTTAACCCTAACTCTACCACTAACCTTTCCCCTGTCTGTATGTAAGGCCCAGCTGCCCAATAAGACCATCCTGATCCCCGTCCCTAAGGGTTAACCCTAACCCCATCCCTAAGGGTTAACCCTAACCCCATCTCTAAGGGTTAACCCTAACCCCATCCCTAAGGGTTAACCCTAACTCTACCACTAAGGGTTAACCCTAACTCTACCACTAACCTTTCCCCTGTCTGTATGTAAGGCCCAGCTGCCCAATAAGACCATCCTGATCCCCGTCCCTAAGGGTTAACCCTAACCCCATCCCTAAGGGTTAACCCTAACCCCATCCCTAAGGGTTAACCCTAACCCCCATCCCTAAGGGTTAACCCTAACTCTACCACTAACCTTTCCCCTGTCTGTATGTAAGGCCCAGATGCCCAATAAGACCATCCTGATCCCCGTCCCTAAGGGTTAACCCTAACCCCATCCCTAAGGGTTAACCCTAACTCTACCACTAACCTTTCCCCTGTCTGTATGTAAGGCCCAGATGCCCAATAAGACCATCCTGATCCCCAAGTCGACGACGCCTCGCTTCAGGAACAGTGTGGAGGGTCTCAACCAGGAGATTGAGCGCATCATCATCCGTGACACACCACAACTACGAGATGAGGTTATTATCACACACACACACACACACACACACACACACACACACACACACACACACACACACACACACACACACACACACACACACACACACACACACACCACAACTACGAGATGAGGTTATTATTGTGAGTCCTTGTTCTTGTTAACACACACACACACACACACACACACAAATCAACTGTTGTTATTTATGTGTGCTTTGGGTTCAGCCCCAAGATGTCCCAGACGGGCACCGTGCCCCCCCACCCCTCCCCCCCCAGCGCAGCAGCTCCACCCGAAGCATTGACACACAGACCCCCTCAGGAGGGGGCCTCGGTGGCGGTAAGCATAGCAACAGCAGCAGCCGGCCCGACTCCATCTCTCCCTCCTACCTCACCATCCTCAACGATATGGGAGGAGGCAGCCCCTACCCCGCAGAGGAGAAAGGTACACACACACACATTTCCATAGCTTTGTCCCCCCCTCACCCTGAATATTGTGACTGACCTGCTCTCTCTCTCTTTCTCTCTCTCCCTCTCTCTCTGTCCGTCTGTCTGTCTGTCCCTCAGAACTGGGTCCCTGCTCACCTCTCTCTCCGTCCGTCTGTCTGTCTGTCCCTCAGAACTGGGTCCCTGCTCACCTCTCTCTCCGTCCGTCTGTCTGTCTGTCCCTCAGAACTGGGTCCCTGCTCACCTCTCTCTCTCTCTCTGTCTGTCTGTCTGTCTGTCCCTCAGAACTGGGTCCCTGCTCACCTCTCTCTCTGTCTGTCTGTCTGTCTGTCCCTCAGAACTGGGTCCCTGCTCACCCCTCTCTCTCTGTCCGTCTGTCTGTCTGTCCCTCAGAACTGGGTCCCTGCTCACCTCTCTCTCCGTCCGTCTGTCTGTCTGTCTGTCCCTCAGAACTGGGTCCCTGCTCACCTCTCTCTCTGTCTGTCTGTCTGTCTGTCCCTCAGAACTGGGTCCCTGCTCACCCCTCTCTCTCTGTCCGTCTGTCTGTCCCTCAGAACTGGGTCCCTGCTCACCTCTCTCTCTGTCCGCCTGTCTGTCCCTCAGAACTGGGTCCCTGCTCACCTCTCTCTCTCTCTGTCTGTCTGTCTGTCCCTCAGAACTGGGTCCCTGCTCACCCCTCTCTCTCTGTCCGTCTGTCTGTCCCTCAGAACTGGGTCCCTGCTCACCTCTCTCTCTGTCCGTCTGTCTGTCTCTCAGAACTGGGTCCCTGCTCACCTCTCTCTCCGTCCGTCTGTCTGTCTGTCCCTCAGAACTGGGTCCCTGCTCACCTCTCTCTCTCTCTGTCCGTCTGTCTGTCTGTCCCTCAGAACTGGGTCTCTGCTCACCTCTCTCTCTCTCTGTCCGTCTGTCTGTCTGTCCCTCAGAACTGGGTCCCTGCTCACCCCTCTCTCTCTCTCTGTCGGTCTGTCTGTCTGTCTGTCCCTCAGAACTGGGTCCCTGCTCACCTCTCCCGAAGTATGCAGCGTCTCCGAAGCCCAACAACAGCTACATGTTCAAGAGGGAGCCGCCGGAGGGCTGTGAAAAGGTCAAGGTCTTTGAGGAGTCACTGTGAGTACAGCCTAACCTTAACCTCTAACCCCTGACCCTAAACGTCCTGAGGGCTGTGAGAGTACACCTTAACCCCTAACCCTAAACGTCCTGAGGGCTGTGAGAAGGTCAAGGTCTTTGAGGAGTCACTGTGAGTACAGCCTAACCTTAACCTCTAACCTTAACCCCTAACCCTAAACGTCCTGAGGGCTGTGAGAGTACACCTTAACCTCTAACCCTAACCCCTGACCCTATACGTCCTGAGGGCTGTGAGAGTACACCTTAACCTCTAACCCTAACCCCTGACCCTAAACGTCCTGAGGGCTGTGAGAGTACACCCTGACCCTAAACGTCCTGAGGGCTGTGAGAGTACACCTTAACCTCTAACCCTAACCCCTGACCCTATACGTCCTGAGGGCTGTGAGAGTACACCCTGACCCTAAACGTCCTGAGGGCTGTGAGAGTACCCCTTAACCCCTAACCCCTGACCCTATACGCCCTGAGGGGTGTGAGAGTACACCTTAACCTCTAACCCTAACCCCTGACCCTATACGTCCTGAGGGCTGTGAGAGTACACCTTAACCTCTAACCCTAACCCCTGACCCTATACGTCCTGAGGGTTGTGAGAGTACACCCTGACCCTAAACGTCCTGAGGGCTGTGAGAGTACACCTTAACCTCTAACCCCTGACCCTAAACGTCCTGAGGGCTGTGAGAGTACACCTTAACCTCTAACCCTAACCCCTGACCCTAAACGTCCTGAGGGCTGTGAGAGTACACCTTAACCTCTAACCCTAACCCCTGACCCTAAACGTCCTGAGGGCTGTGAGAGTACACCCTGACCCTATACGTCCTGAGGGCTGTGAGAGTACACCTTAACCTCTAACCCTAACCCCTGACACTAAACGTCCTGAGGGCTGTGAGAGTACACCCTAAACCCTGACCCTAAATGTCAACAAGCACTTACAAGCACAGCACTTACACAAATGACTGAGGATTGGCTGAGAGAAGTTGATGATAAAATGATTGTGGGGACTGTCTTGTTAGACTTCAGTGCAGCTTTTGACATTATTGAACATAGTCTGCTGCTGGAAAAACACGTGTTATGGCTTTACTAACCCCCTGCTATAATGTGGATAAAGAGTTACTTGTCTAACAGAACACAGAGGATGTTCTTTAATGGAAGCCTCTCAAAAATAATCCAGTTAGAATCAGGAATTCCCCAGGGCAGCTGTTTAGGCCCCTTGCTTTTTAATTTCTTTTACTAACGACATGCCACTGACTTTGAGTAAAGCCAGAGTTTCTATGTATGCGGACGACTCAACACTATACACGGCAGCTACTACAGCAACTGAAATGACTGCAACACTCAACACTATACACGGCAGCTACTACAGCAACTGAAATGACTGCAACACTCAACACTATACACGGCAGCTACTACAGCAACTGAAATGACTGCAACACTCAACACTATACACGGCAGCTACTACAGCAACTGAAATGACTGCAACACTCAACACTATACACGGCAGCTACTACAGCAACTGAAATGACTGCAACACTCAACACTATACACGTCAACTACTACAGCAACTGAAATGACTGCAACACTCAACACTATACACGGCAGCTACTACAGCAACTGAAATGACTGCAACACTCAACCCTAACCCCTTGGAGGGTTAGCCCCAACCCTAACCCCTTGGAGCCCCTTGGAGGGTTAACCCCAACCCTAACCCCTTGGAGCACCTTGGAGGGTTAACCCCAACCCTAACCCCTTGGAGGGTTAACCCCAACCCATCTAACGATGCAGCTGTTCTACGAGTATTCGGTAAATAACAAGCGTTTTCAAGTGCAACATTCGCAACAATGGTTTTGGGAAACAGCTCTGAGATCTAACAATGCTACTTACGAAGGTTTTAACCTACCTACCTAGTGCTGCACGAACAATGCTGAATCAAATTATCTTTGGCCTTATGCTTCAAACAAACACTAGCTAGATAGCTACTGTAGTAGCTAACATTATTATGAGTTTTCATGAAGCAGCTGTTCTGCCGCAAGTCCCGTCTCAAGTCCCGTCCCAAGTCCCAACCCAAGTCCCATCCCAAGTCCCATCCCAACCCAAGTCCCGTCCCAAGTCCCATCCAAACCCAAGTCCCATCCCAAGTCCCGTTCCATCCCAGGCTATATACAGGGGGAACCGGTTCAGAGTCAATGTGGAGGCTATATACAGGAGGAACCGGTTCAGAGTCAATGTGGAGGCTATATACAGGGGGTACCGGTACAGAGTCAATGTGGAGGCTATATACAGGGGGTACCGGTTCAGAGTCAATGTGGAGGCTATATACAGGAGGAACCGGTTCAGAATCAATGTGGAGGCTATATACAGGGGTACCGGTACAGAGTCAATGTGGAGGCTATATACAGGGGTACCGGTACAGAGTCAATGTGGAGGCTATATACAGGGGTACTGGTACAGAGTCAATGTGGAGACTATATACAGGGGGAACCGGTTCAGAGTCAATGCGGAGGCTATATACAGGGGGTACCAGTACCGAGTCAATGTGGAGGCTATATACAGGGTGTTACGGTACAGAGTCAATGTGGAGGCTATATACAGGGGGTACCGGTACCGAGTCAATGTGGAAGCTATATACAGGGGGTACCGGTACAGAGTCAATGTGGAAGCTATATACAGGGGGTACCGGTACAGAGTCAATGTGGAGGCTATATACAGGGGGTACCGGTACAGAGTCAATGTGCGGGGGCACAGGTTAGTCGAGGTGATTAGGTAATATGTACATGTAGGAAGAGTTAAAGTGACTATGCATAGATAATAAACCGAGAGTAGCAGCAGTGTAAAAGAGGGGGTGGAGGGGACAATGCAAATAGTCTTGGTAGCCATTTGATTAGCTATTCAGGAGTCTTATGGCTTGGGGGTAGAAGCTAAGAAGCCTCTTGGACCTAGACTTGGCGCTCTGGTACCGCTTGCCGTGCGGTACAACATATAACCCCACTCTGATGTTACAGTATATAAATCCACTCTGATGTTACAGTATATAACCCCACTCTGATGTTACAGTACATAACCCCACTCTGTTACAGTATATAACCCCACTCTGATGTTACAGTATATAACCCCACTCTGATGTTACAGTATATAACCCCACTCTGATGTTACAGTATATAACCCCACTCTGATGTTACAGTATATAACCCCACTCTGATGTTACAGTACATAACCCCACTCTGATGTTACAGTATATAACCCCACTCTGATGTTACAGTATATAACCCCACTCTGATGTTACAGTATATAACCCCACTCTGATGTTACAGTATATAACCCCACTCTGATGTTACAGTATATAACCCCACTCTGATGTTACAGTACATAACCCCACTCTGATGTTACAGTACATAACCCCACTCTGATGTTACAGTATATAACCCCACTCTGTTACAGAATATAACCCCACTCTGTTACAGTATATAACCCCACTCTGATGTTACAGTATATAACCCCACTCTGATGTTACAGTATATAACCCCACTCTGATGTTACAGTACATAACCCCACTCTGATGTTACAGTATATAACCCCACTCTGATGTTACAGTATATAACCCCACTCTGATGTTACAGTATATAACCCCACTCTGATGTTACAGTATATAACCCCACTCTGATGTTACAGTATATAACCCCACTCTGATGTTACAGTACATAACCCCACTCTGATGTTACAGTATATAACCCCACTCTGTTACAGAATATAACCCCACTCTGTTACAGTATATAACCCCACTCTGATGTTACAGTATATAACCCCACTCTGATGTTACAGTACATAACCCCACTCTGATGTTACAGTATATAACCACACTCTGATGTTACAGTATATAACCCCACTCTGATGTTACAGTATATAACCACACTCTGATGTTACAGTACATAACCCCACTCTGATGTTACAGTATATAACCCCACTCTGATGTTACAGTATATAACCCCACTCTGATGTTACAGTATATAACCCCACTCTGATGTTACAGTACATAACCCCACTCTGATGTTACAGTACATAACCCCACTCTGATGTTACAGTATATAACCCCACTCTGATGTTACAGTACATAACCCCACTCTGATGTTACAGTATATAACCCCACTCTGTTACAGTATATAACCCCACTCTGATGTTACAGTATATAACCCCACTCTGATGTTACAGTACATAACCCCACTCTGATGTTACAGTATATAACCACACTCTGATGTTACAGTATATAACCCCACTCTGATGTTACAGTATATAACCCCACTCTGATGTTACAGTACATAACCCCACTCTGATGTTACAGTACATAACCCCACTCTGATGTTACAGTACATAACCCCACTCTGATGTTACAGTACATAACCCCACTCTGATGTTACAGTATATAACCACACTCTGATGTTACAGTACATAACCCCACTCTGATGTTACAGTACATAACCCCACTCTGATGTTACAATATATAACCCCACTCTGATGTTACAGTACATAACCCCACTCTGATGTTACAGTACATAACCCCACT
Source organism: Oncorhynchus nerka (assembly GCF_034236695.1). Classification (NCBI taxonomy): domain Eukaryota; kingdom Metazoa; phylum Chordata; class Actinopteri; order Salmoniformes; family Salmonidae; genus Oncorhynchus; species Oncorhynchus nerka. The sequence goes on along the minus strand of NW_027040386.1, from coordinate 24,489 downwards.
CTGATGTTACAGTATATAACCCCACTCTGATGTTACAGTATATAACCCCACTCTGATGTTACAGTATATATCCCCACTCTGATGTTACAGTATATAACCCCACTCTGATGTTACAGTATATAACCCCACTCTGATGTTACAGTATATAACCCCACTCTGATGTTACAGTATATAACCCCACTCTGATGTTACAGTACATAACCCCACTCTGATGTTACAGTGTATAACCCCACTCTGATGTTACAGTGTATAACCCCACTCTGATGTTACAGTACATAACCCCACTCTGATGTTACAGTACATAACCCCACTCTGATGTTACAGTATATAACCCCACTCTGATGTTACAGTATATAACCCCACTCTGATGTTACAGTACATAACCCCACTCTGATGTTACAGTACATAACCCCACTCTGATGTTACAGTATATTAAAACTAGCGCGAGCCCACCGAGCCCACCTTAGTAGAAACTAACTCAGAACATTAAAACTAGCTCGAGCCCACCTTAGTAGAAGCTAACTCAGAACATTAAAACTAGCGCGAGCCCACCATAGTAGAAGCTAACTCAGAACAATCAAACTAGCGCGAGCCCACCATAGTAGAAACTAACTCAGAACATTAAAACTAGCGCGAGCCCACCATAGTAGAAGCTAACTCAGAACATTAAAACTAGCGCGAGCCCACCAAGCCCACCATAGTAGAAACTAACTCAGAACATTAAAACTAGCGCGAGCCCACCAAGCCCACCATAGTAGAAGCTAACTCAAAACATTAAAACTAGCGCGAGCCCACCATAGTAGAAGCTAACTCAGAACATTAAAACTAGCGCGAGCCCACCAAGCCCACCATAGTAGAAGAACAGGTACAGCCTTTTGTGGCCAAACTGGTATTACTCCTCTTGTATAGGAAAAGGGCACTCTGCTAAGTAAATACCATAAATAATAGGTGTCATATATTAGTGTTGAATGACAATGTGTGTGTGTTTGTGTTACAGTCCCAGACCCCTCCAGGAGATTCCTCCCTTCCTGTGTCCGGACCGTAACAAGGTGAACTTCATCCCTAAGAGTGGCTCAGCCTTCTGCCTGGTCAGCATCCTGAAGCCCCTGTTGCCCGCCCCGGAGCTCAGCTTCAGATCAGGGGTTGGCCTCCGCAGCCTGTCCCCCAGCTTGGTGCCTCTGGGTGGGGTTGGCCTGCGCAGTCTGTCCCCCTCCATGATGCCTCTAGGTGGGGTGGGCCTCCGTAGCCTGTCCCCTTCCCTAGGGGTATCCTGGGGCCCGGTCCAGCAGCAACCCTGCCTGCCCAGACACCTGGAGGAACCAGAGAGCTAGAGCACCACACTTCTGCCCCGGAGGACAGACTGCTGAATAACATCACAGTCAGATAAACATGATGAACATAATACCCTGCTGATCGAGACGCCTTCGACATGCTAACTCCCCTGGTCATAACTGTCCCCTGGTTCTACCTGCTCATTCTAACTCCACCCACTGGTCCTACCTGCTCATTCTAACTCCACCCACGGGTTCTACCTGCTCATTCTAACTCCACCCACTGGTCCTACCTGCTCATTCTAACTCCACCCACGGGTTCTACCTGCTCATTCTAACTCCACCCACTGGTCCTACCTGGTCCCAACGTTCCACTGATCCTATGTACCGAGAGGATACAGGAGACACTTTTTATTTTCATCGCATTAAACCATGAAACCTCTCCACATTTTCAAATCATTTATTATGTATCTTGAATTAAGATGTCTTCCAGTGTGAAGCTGTGTGGTTTCCATGGTGATCCAGGTTGTGTGGTTTCCGTGGTGATCTGGGCTCAGAGATATTGTAGCAAAACTAAGATGGGCGGGGATGAAAGAAAAACAATAATGTGCCTGAAGACCTGTCTCGTGGTGCCTGTCCAGTGTTCTGCTTCGTCTGCCTCCCCTCTCTCTCTCTCATTCCCTCCCTCCTTTCCTCTCTCCCTTCCTTCCTCCATCCCTCCCCTTTCCTCACTCCCTCCCTCCCCTTTCCTCCCTCCCAGTTCCTCCCTCCCTTCCTCCATCCATCCATCCCTCCCTACCCTTTCCTCCCTCTCTTCCTACCCTTTCCTCCATCATCCCTCTTCTTTTTTTTTCCTTTTCTCCCTCCTTCCCTCCCTCCCCTCCCCTTTCCTCCCTTCCTCCATCCCTCTTTCCTTCCTCCCTCTATCCCTCCCCTTTCCTCCCACAGATGGTTGTTGGCCTTCCTGTGACATTGGGTGCTGTAGGTGTCCTGGAGGGCAGGTAGTTTGCCCCCGGTGATGCGTTTGGCAAACCGCACCACCCTCTGGAGAGCCCTGCGGTTGTGGGCGGTGCAGTTGCCATACCAGGCGGTGATACAGCCCGACATGATGCTCTCAATTGTGCATCTGTAAAAGTATGTGAGGGTTTTAGGTGCCAATTCAAATTTCTTCAGCCTCCTGCGGTTGAAGAGGCGCTGTTACTTTACTGTGCCTGCCATGGGGAAGTGTCTGAAATGTATTGGATCTGGAGATAATGAGGCACTGTGTTTGTATTTTAGGCAACAATGAGAACTGGATTAAAATAGTAATAATATAACATTATTACTAGGTTGGTTAGTGGTCATTTAAGGGTGGTTAGGGGTCATTTAAGGGTGCTTATGGGGTTAGGGGTCATTGAAGGTGGGTTAGGGGGTAATTTAAGGTTGGTTGGGGGTTTGGGAGCCATTTAAGGTTGGTTAGGGGTCATGTAAGGTTGGTTACGGGTTAATTTAAGGTTGATTGGGGGGGTTATGGGGTCATTTAAGGTGGGTTAGGGGGCTAGGGGTCATTTAAGGTGGGTTAGGGGTCATTTAAGGTTGGTTGGGGGTTTGGGGGACATTTAAGGTTGGTTAGGGGGTAATTTAAGGTTGGTTAGGGGTTTAAGGTTGGTTACGGGTCAATTTAAGGTTGATTGGGGGTTAGGGGTCACTTAAGGTGGGTTAGGGGCTAGGGGTCATTTAAGGTGGGTTAGGGGTCATTTAAGGTTGGTTAGGGGGTCATTTAAGGTTGGTTAGAGAGTTAGGGGTCATTTAAGGTTGGTTAGGGATCATTTAAGGTTGGTTAGGGGGTCATTTAAGGTTGGTTAGAGAGTTAGGGGTCATTTAAGGTTGGTTAGGGGTCATTTAAGGTTGGTTAGGGGGTTAGGGGTCATTTAAGGTGGGTTAGGGGGTTAGGGGTCATTTAAGGTTGGTTAGGGGTCATTTAAGGTTGGTTAGGGGGTTAGCGTAACTTACTTAGGGTTTGATTCAATCTGGATGGCTGAAGCGTTACAGACCGTGTGATAGAAAAGGTAATTTCCCATTGAGCCGACATATGCAGTGTTTACCGTGAATGCCGTCTCCGCTAACACAGGAACATTGCCTTTACATTTCTATCACACCCTAACCCTTACCCAAACCCTTAACCCCTAACACAGGAACATTGCCTTTACATTTCTATCACACCCTAACCCTTACCCTAACCCCTAACCCAGGAACATTGCCTTTACATTTCTATCACACCCTAACCCTTACCCAAACCCTTAACCCCTAACCCCTAACACAGGAACATTGCCTTTACATTTCTATCACACCCTAACCCTTACCCAAACCCTTAACCCCTAACACAGGAACATTGCCTTTACATTTCTATCACACCCTAACCCTTACCCAAACCCCTAACCCCTAACCCCTAACCCAGGAACATTGCCTTTACATTTCTATCACACCCTAACCCTTACCCAAACCCTTAACCCCTAACCCCTAACACAGGAACATTGCCTTTACATTTCTATCACACCCTAACCCTTACCCAAACCCTTAACCCCTAACACAGGAACATTGCCTTTACATTTCTATCACACCCTAACCCTTACCCAAACCCTTAACCCCTAACCCCTAACACAGGAACATTGCCTTTACATTTCTATCACACCCTAACCCTTACCCAAACCCTTAACCCCTAACCCCTAACACAGGAACATTGCCTTTACATTTCTATCAGGTGGTAAAGTTGAACTTCAGCCATACAGATTGAATAGAGCCCTTGGGGTGGGGAGGCGTTTTTGGTGGTTATTACCAGAGCTCAGAATTGATCCCGGTCAGGGCTCTAAGCGTTCTACATAACTGTACAGACTTCTAAACTACCAGTACTGTCCACTCAACAGAGAAATGAAGAGCTCTTCTGTCAAAGTAGATTTTAATATTGGAGATGATATTTGATCATGTTTTACAACCTGTAGCAGTAGAGATGGGGTTTCCTGTTATAGGTCAACTTTGGACACGAAAAACAGTCCAACTCCGCATCTTTCCCAATTTTCAAACATAAACGGGGTGTGGCCTTTGGTGGTACATCAGTGTCATTCTAGTCAGGTGTGCACATGACCAACGTACAGTTGAATCGGAAGTTTACATACACCTTAGCCAAATACATTTAAACTCAGTTTTTCACAATTCCTGACATTTAATCCGACTACAAATTCCTGTTTTAGGTCAGTTAGGATCACCACTTTATTTTAAGAATGTGAAATGTCAGAATAATAGTAGAGAGAATGATTTATTTCAGCTTTTATTTCTTTCATCACATTCCCAGTGGGTCAGAAGTTCACATACACTCAATTAGTATTTGGTAGCATTGCCTTTAAATGGTTTAACTTTGGCAAAAGTTTTGGGTAGCCTTCCACAAGTGAATTTTGGCCCATTCCTCCTGACAGAGCTGGTGTAATGGAGTCCGGTTTGTAGGCCTCCTGACAGAGCTGGTGTAATGGAGTCCGGTTTGTAGGCCTCCTGACAGAGCTGGTGTAATGGAGTCCGGTTTGTAGGCCTCCTGACAGAGCTGGTGTAATGGAGTCCGGTTTGTAGGCCTCCTGACAGAGCTGGTGTAATGGAGTCCGGTTTGTAGGCCTCCTGACAGAGCTGGTGTAATGGAGTCACGTTTGTAGGCCTCCTGACAGAGCTGGTGTAATGGAGTCCGGTTTTTAGGCCTCCTTTCTCGCACACACTTTTTCAGTTATGCCCACAAATGTTCTATAGGATTGAGGTCAGGGCTGTGTGATGGCCACTCCAATACCTTGACTTTGTTGTCCTAAAGCCATTTTGCCACAACTTTGGAAGAATGCTTGAGGTCATTGTCCATTTGGAAGACCCATTTGCGACCAAGCTTTAACTTCCTGACTGATGTCTTGAGATCTTGCTTCAATATATCTACATAACTTTAATACCTCATTATGCCATCTATTTTGTGAAGTGCACCAGTCCCTCCTGCAGCAAAAGCACCCCCACAGCATGATGCTGCCACCCCTGTGCTTCACGGTTGGGATGGTGTTCTTGACTTGCAAGTACCCCCTTTTTCCACCAAACATAATGATGGTCATTATGGCCAAAGAGTTCTATTTTTGTTTCATCAGACCAGAGGACATTTCTTCAAAAAGTACGATCTTTGTCTCCCTGTGCAGTTGCAAACCGTAGTCTGGCTTTTATGGCGGTTTTGCAGCAGTGGCTTCTTCCTTGCTGAGCGGCCTTTCAGGTTATGTCGATATAGGACTCGTTTTACTGTGGATATAGATACTTTTGTAACTGTTTCCTGCATCTTCACAAGGTCCTTTGCTGTTGTTCTGGGATTGATTTGCACTTTTCGCACCAAAGTACGCTCATCTCTTGGAGACAGAACGTGTCTCCTTCCTGAGCGGTATGATGGCTGCGTGGTCTCATGGTGTTTATAGTTGAGTACTATTGTTTGTACAGATGAACGTGGTACCTTCAGGCATTTGGAAATTGCTCCCAAGGATGAACCAGACTTGTGGAGGTCTAAAATTCTTTTTCTGAGGTCTTGGCTGATTTCTTTTGATTTTCCCATGATGTCAAGCAAAGAGGCACTGAGTTTGAAGGTAGGCCTTGAAATACATCCACAGGTACACTTCAAATTGACTCAAATTATGTCAATTAGCCTATCAAAAGCTTCTAATCCATGACATCATTTTCTGGAGTTTCCAAGCTTTTTAAAGGCACAGTCAACTTAGTGTTTGTAAACTTCTGACCCACTGGAATTGTGATACAGTGAATTATAAGTGAAAGAAACTGTCTGTAAACAATTGTTGGAAAAATGACTTCTGTCATGCACAAAGTAGATGACCTAACTGACTTGCCAAAACTATAGTTTGTTAACAAGACATTTGTGGGGTGGTTGAAAAACGAGTTTTAATGATTCCAACCTAAGTGTATGTAAACTTCGACTTCAACTGCAGCTAGTTCATTAGCTAAGCTAGCCACTGTAGCCAGTTTGGTAGCTAAGCTAGCCACTGTAGCCAGTTTGTTAGCTAAGCTAGCCACTGTAGCCAGTTTTTTAGCTAAGCTAGCCACTGTATCTAGCCTGTAACTCCTCCAGTATGTGTTGACATCATTTCACAGGATTTGTTTTTGGAGATCGGAAAGAAATGTCACTTCTGTAGCCAAATATCTTATTTTGCCATTTTGTTAAAAGCAATAAATGACCTGGTATGATGGTGCATTGACCAGTTATACCGTTTAAAGACATTATTTTTGCGCTTTTGCCCAAAATCGACCTTCAAATGTATTGGCAGAGATGTCCACCAGGGTAGTTTGGAAAGGATGGGAGGTGAGTTGGTAATGAAATACTCAACTTGATGACAGGGTAGACTGGAAAGGATGGGAGGTGAGTTGGTAATGAAATACTCAACTTGATGACAGGGTAGACTGGAAAGGATGGGAGGTGAGTTGGTAATGAAATACTCAACTCGATGACAAATAAATACTTTTAAAGAAACGCACAAATGGAAAAACATCTCAAATTCAAAGTTCCTTCAAAATGTTTGTTGATACCCGTTTCATCCTGTGACGTTACACATCCTTTACGTGAAATAAAAGGCATAGTTTAATAAAGTTCCTTCAAAATGTTTGTTGATACCCGTTTCCTCCTGTGCCGTTGCATTCATCCTATGACGTTACACATCCTTTACGTGAAATAAAAGGCATAGTTTAATCAGATAAAGCATTTGTGATTGATATACATTCTTGTCTGTATGTACAGCGCATTTGGAAAGTATTCAGACCCCTTGACTTTTTCCACATTTTGTTACGTTACAGCCTTATTCTAAAATTGTTTAAATTCATTTTTTCCTTATCAATCTACACAATACCCCCGTAATGACAAAGCGGAAACTCACATTAATTAAAAATAAGAAACAGAAATACCTTATTTATATAAGTATTCAGACCGTTTGCTATGAGACTCGCCAAACTGAGTAATTGGAGAAGGAGGGTCTTGGTCAGGGTGGTGACCAAGAACCCGATGGTCAAACTGACAGAGCTCGAGTTCCTCTGTGGAGATGGGAGAACCTTCCAGAATGACAACCATCTCTGCAGCACTCCACCAATCAGGCATTTATGGTAAAGTGTCCAGACGGAAGCCACTCCTCAGTAAAAGGCACATGACAGTCCGCTTGGAGTTTGCCAAAAGGCACCTAAAGGACCCTCAGACCATGAGAAACAAGATTGTCTGGTCTGATGAAACCAAGATTGAACTCTTTGGCCAGAATGCCAAGCGTCACGTCTAGAGAAAACCTGGCCCTGCTCATCACCTGGCCAATACCATCCCTACAGTGAAGCATGGTGGTGGCAGCATCATGCTGTGGGGATGTTTTTCAGTGGCAGAGACTGGGAGACTAGTCAGGATCGAGGAAAAGATGAACGGAGCAACGTACAATGAGATCCTTGATGAAAACCTGTTCCAGATCGCTCAGAACCTCAGACTGGGGTGAAGGTTCACCTTTCAACAGGACAACAACCCTAAAAATGCAGCCAAGACAACGCAGGAGTTGTCCAGCAAGAGCCCGGACTTGAACCTGATCGAACATCTCTGGAGAGGCCTGAAAATAGCTGTGCAGCGATGCTCCCCATCCAACCTGACAGAGATTGAAAGGATCTGCAGAGAAGAATGGGAGAAACTCCCCAAATGCAGGTGTACCAAGCTTGTAGCATCATACCCAAGACAACTCAAGGCTGTAATCACTACCAAAGGTGCTTCTTCAAATTACTGACTAAAGGGTCTGAATACTTATGAAAATGTGATATTTCCTGGGGGGTTTTGTAACACATTTATTTGCAAACATTTCTAAAAAGCTATTTTGCTTTGTTATTATAATGGTATTGTGTGTAGATTAATGAGGGGGAAAACACGATTTAATCCATTTTAGAATAAGGCTGTAACTTAACAAAATGTGGAATAAAGTGAAGGCTGAATACTTTCTGAATGCCCTGTAAAGTAATAAAAACTGCATCGTGAGACTTACACAATATTCCCATTCTTCTCATGAAAAGATCAGAGCTGTCTGCTTCTGCTTTCGCTCACGAGGATTCAGAAGATCATGAATCCTCATCAAACGCATAGTGACATCACAATACCCCATAGTGACATCACAATACCCCATAGTGACATCACAATACCCCATAGTGACATCACACAGAGAAAAGCTTCTAGAGTTCCTGTATCACGAAAACAGAATCAGTGATATGAGCTTCAGTGAGGTAGAACAAGCTGTTTCCTAGGTGATCTATGTGACTACGGTACAGTATAAATCCTACCTGCTTTAAGGGCTGTATGGTAGTATTAGCAAGGAGAGATGTATCAAATCCAGTTCTTGTAGTGGAGACAAGAACCAGATGCTGCAGTTTACATGATTAGACCATCTTAGACATCATCTCAGTTAACTCACATCTGCACGATTTAGGTCTGGGTCCATGTGTCCATGTTCTGGTTCTCTGGGTCCATGTTCTGGTTCTCTGGGTCTCTGGGTCCATGTCTGGGTCTCTGGGTCCATGTGTCCATGTTCTGGTTCTCTGGGTCCATGTTCTGGTTCTCTGGGTCTCTGGGTCCATGTTCTGGGTCTCTGTGTCTCTGGGTCCATGTTCTGGGTCTCTGGGTCCATGTGTCCATGTTCTGGTTCTCTGGATCCATGTTCTGGTTCTCTGGGTCCATGTTCTGGGTCTCTGGGTCCATGTTCTGGGTCTCTGTGTCTCTGGGTCCATGTTCTGGGTCTCTGTGTCCATGTTCTGGGTCTCTGGGTCCAAGTTCTGGGTCCATGTTCTGGGTCCATGTGTTTAATGATATATGGCCAATATAAGAGCTGTTGGCACGACGCGAAGCAGAGGTCCAGGATACAGCCCTTAGCAGTGCTATACTGGCCATATACCACCAACCCAGTATTGCTATTCTAAACTGCTCACTCAAACGGAACATGAAACTAGGAGTTGTGGTATATTGTCTGATATACACAACACTGGAATGCTGTTTCAGCCAATCAGAATTCAGGACCCAAACTACCCGCTTTATAATTAGTACTATAGACCATGTCACTGGTAGAGCCCGGTCCGGTGATAGGTTGTTGGGCCAACCAATCAGGTGTTAGGGTCTATATTATATCTCTAAGGTTAAGCCCACCCCACTTACAGTACATATCCTGTATAGAAGATGAATCTCAGTCAAATCCTCCTCAATCATCAATATAGAATATTACAGACATTACAAAGTATACAGTAACTACACACACACACACACACACACACACCCCTCAGGCATTGAGGATCTCATCATCAGAGCGTCCGATGGTGTCAGGGTTAGAGAGGGGGTCCAGATCAGCAAACAGGTTGAACCATGCAGACATGTCCCGCGATGCAGCTTTAGGAACTAGACACACACACACACACACACACACACACACACACACACACACACACACACACAGGTACTGAATTGGTACTGTAAGGCACATTTGAAAGCTAAAACTAAACCCAACACTGATGAGCCAACGACATCAAGCCTCACAAACCACACCCTCTCACCATTGGCTGTTGACTTTGGGCCACCCTTAGCTGACTGGACCTGGCCCGACACTGGGGACTGTAGGGGCGGAGCCTGGAACATGGGAGGCGTCGCCCAGCCTGAGAGAAAGAAGGACAGAAAGGAGGGAGAGGAAACAAGGGAATGTGATGTCATCATTCTTCCAGGAAAGAAGAGAAGAAGGAACACAACAAGCTGATAAGAATGTACTAGAATCAGTTTCTAGATGCTACAAGAACTGGAGACAAACTATCAGTTTCTAGAACTGGAGACAAAACTATCAGTTTCTAGATGATACTAGAACTGGATACAAACTATCAGTTTCTAGAACTGGAGACAAACTATCAGTTTCTAGATGATAGTAGAACTGGAGACAAACTATCAGTTTCTAGATGCTACTAGAACTGGAGACAAACTATCAGTTTCTAGAACTGGAGACAAAACTATCAGTTTCTACATGAAACTAGAACTGGAGACAAACTATCAGTTTCTAGAACTGGAGACAAACTATCAGTTTCTAGATGATAGTAGAACTGGAGACAAACTATCAGTTTCTAGAACTGGAGACAAAACTATCAGTTTCTAGATGATACTAGAACTGGATACAAACTATCAGTTTCTAGAACTGGATACAAACTATCAGTTTCTAGATGATACTAGAACTGGATACAAACTATCAGTTTCTAGAACTGGATACAAACTATCAGTTTCTAGAACTGGAGACAAACTATCAGTTTCTAGATGATACTAGAACTGGATACAAACTATCAGTTTCTAGAACTGGAGACAAACTATCAGTTTCTAGAACTGGAGACAAAACTATCAGTTTCTAGAACTGGAGACAAACTATCAGTTTCTAGATGATAGTAGAACTGGAGACAAACTATCAGTTTCTAGAACTGGAGACAAAACTATAAGTTTCTAGATGCTACTAGAACTGGAGACAAACTATCAGTTTCTAGAACTGGAGACAAAACTATAAGTTTCTAGATGCTACTAGAACTGGAGACAAACTATCAGTTTCTAGATGATAGTAGAACTGGAGACAAACTATCAGTTTCTAGAACTGGAGACAAAACTATCAGTTTCTAGATTAAACTAGAACTGGATACAAACTATCTGTTTCTAGATGCTACTAGGTCATCTAGCCACTAGAGATCAGACATGCAGTAAGGTGATTCAGCCACTCGAGGTCAGACATGCAGTAAGGTGATTCAGGCACTAGAGGTCAGACATGCAGTAGGGTCACCTAGCCACTAGAGGTCAGAAATGCAGTAAGGTCATCTAGCCACTGGAGGTCAGAAATGCAGTAAGATCCTCTAGCCACTGGAGGTCAGACATGCAGTAGGGTCATCTAGCCACTAGAGGTCAGACCAGGAGATGGTGCTGACTGACTGACCTGTAGAACTCAGACTGTGGTCCAGCAGCTGGGAGGGCAGGAAGCCGGTGGGACTGGGGGACTGAGAGGGGGCAGGCCGCTCCAGTAGGTGGAGGAGGGACTAGGGTGGGGTGGGGGGACAGGGTCAGAGAACTCCAAGCAGCCAAAGGTGCCTTGCCACTCTCGACTGAACTCGTCTCGTCCATTGGTCCAGGGCTCAGGAGGTCCTTCAGAAAGGCCATGTCCCCAGTCTCTCTGTCCTCCTCCTCCTTGTCCCCCACCCTGGGACCCTGCTGCAGTAGAGAGCTTCCAGAGAGGTCCCCACCTAGAACACACAGCACAGAGAGACAGACAAAGCGTTAGAAACTGTATGTAGCCAGGTCATCAGGAACTATTAACTGTTACTGACTCATGTCAATTGAAAAACAGGCTGGTCTGAAACACCATTCACACAGAGGACAAAGTCAGCTCAGGACCTGAGAGACACCTGAGAGAGAACCCTGAGAGAGAGAGAGAAAGTGAGAGAAAGTGAGAGAGAGGGGAAATCAGTTGAAATCAAATGAGTCAGAAGACAACTGGAAGAATGAGATCAGAAAAACACCACACATGCACCTGAAAGAGAGGAGTCATCCATGGGGAGGACAGGACAGGAGAGGTAAGAGCAGCTCAGACCCCCAGTAACACAGGTTTGATAGGAGAACGGGAGGGCAGGACAGGACAGGTAAGAGACACGAGACGTATGTGGCAGGGTCTACAGGAAATCACGGACCACAAAAGATAACCAGCCACGTCACGTACAACGATGTCATGCTTCCAGACAAACTAACCACCTTCTTTGCCCGCTTTGAGGATAATACAATACCACCGTCGTAGCCCGCTAACAAGGACTGCGCCCCGCCCCCCTCCTTCTCCGTGGCCAACGTGAGTAAAACATTTAAACGTGTTAACCCTCGCAAGGCTGCTGGCCCAGACTGTATCCCTAGCCGCGTCCTCGGAGCATGCGCAGACCAGCTGGCTGGTGTGTTTACAGACATATTCAATCGCTCCCTATCCCAGTCTGGTGTCCCCACATGCTTCAAGATGGCCACCGTTGTTCCTGAACCCAAGAAGGTAAAGGTAACTGAACTGAATGACTACCGCACCCTACCACTCAACACTTCATCATGAAGTGCTTTGAGAGACTAGTCAAGGATCATATCACCTCTACCTTACCTGTCATCCTAGACCCACTTCAGTTTGAATAACGCCCCAACAGGTCCACAGACGATGTAATCACCATCGCACTGCTCTGTCCCATCTGGACAAGAGGAATACCTACAGTTGAAGTCGGAAGTTTACTTACATTTTAGCCAAATACACAATTTAATCTGAGTATAAAGTCCCTGTTTTATGTCAGCTAGGATCACCACTTCATTTTAAGAATGTGAAATGTCAGAATAATAGTAGAGAGAATGATTTATTTCAGCTTTTATTTCTTTCATCATATTCCCAGTGGGTCAGAAGTTTACATACACTTAATTAGTATTTGGTAGCATTGCCTTTCAATTGTTTAACTTGGGTCAAACATTTTGGGTAGCCTTCCACATGCTTCCCACAATAAGTTGGGTGAATTTTGGCCCATTCCTCCTGACAGAGCTGGTGTAACGGAGTCCGGTTTGTAGGCCTCCTTTCTCGCACACACTTTTTCAGTTATGCCCACAAATTTTCTATAGGATTGAGGTCAGGGCTGTGTGATGGCCACTCCAATACCTTGACTTTGTTGTCCTTAAGCCATTTTGCCACAACTTTGGAAGTATGCTTGAGGTCATTGTCCATTTGGAAGACCCATTTGCAACCAAGCTTTAATTTCCTGACTGATGTCTTGAGATGTTGCTTCAATATTTCCACAGACTTTTCATTCCTCATTATGCCATCTATTTTGTGAAGTGCACCAGTCCCTGCTGCAGCAAAGCACTCCCACAACATGATGCTACCACCCCCATGCTTCACGATTGGGATGGTGTTCTTCGGCTTGCAAGCCTCCCCCTTTTCCCCCTAAACATAACAATGGTCATTATGGCCAAACAGTTCTATTTTTGTTTCATCAGACCAGAGGACATTTCTCCAAAAAGTACAATCTTTCTCCCCATGTGCAGTTGCAAACTGTAGTCGGGATTTTTTGGGGTGGTTTTGGAGCAGTGGCTTCTTCCTTGCTGAGCTGCCTTTCAGGTTATGTCGATATAGGACTTGTTTTACTGTGGATATAGATACTTTCATACCCGTTTCCTCCAGCATCTTCGCAAGGTCCTTTGCTGTTGTTCTGGGATTGATTTGCACTTTTCACACCAAAGTACGTTCCTCTCTAGGAGACAGAATGCGTCTCCTTCCTGAGCGGTATGACGGCTGCGTGGTCCCATGGTGTTTATACTTGAGTACTATTGTTTGTATAGATGAATGTGGTACCTTCAGGCGTTTGGAAATTGCTCCCAAGGATGAACCAGACTTGTGGAGGTCTACAATTTGTTTTCTGAGGTCTTGGCTGATTTATTTTGATTTTCCCATGATGTCAAGCAAAGAGGCACTGAGTTTGAAGGTAGGCCTTGAAATACATCCACAGGTAGACCTCCAATTGACTCAAATGATGTCAATTAGCTTATCAGAAGCTTCTAAATCCATGACATCATTTTCTGGAATTTTCCAAGCTGTTTAAAGGCACAGTCAACTTAGTGTATGTCAATTTCTGACCCACTGGGATTGTGATATGTATGTAAGTATGCTGTGCCTCATGTGCTTCCCTGGTCCTTAGTGTAAGTATGCTGTGCCTCAGCTCAGTATTCAACACCATAGTACCCTCCAAGCTCATCATCAAGCTGGAGGCCCTGGGTCTCAACCCCGCCCTGTGCAATTGGGTCCTGGACTTTCTGACGGGCCGCCCCCAGATGGTGAAGGTAGGAAACAACATCTCCACTTTGCTGACCCTCAACACTGGGGCCCCACAAGGGTGCATGCTCAGCCCCCTCCTGTACTCCCTGTTCACCCACGACTGCGTGGCCACGCACGCCTCCAACTCAATCATCAAGTTTGCAGATGACACAACATTAGTGGGCTTGATTACCAACAACGACGAGACAGCCTACAGGGAGGATGTGAGGGCACTCGGAGTGTGGTGTCAGGAAACCAACCTCTCACTCAACGTAAACAAAACAAAGGAGTTGACTGTGGACTTCACGAAACAGCAGAGCAATCCCCCCTACCCACATTGAAGGGACAGCAGTGGAGAAGGTAGAAAGTTAAGTCCCTCGGCGTACACATCACGGACAAACTGAAACGGTCCACCCACACAGACAGTGTGGTGAAGAAGGCACAACAGCACCTCTTCAACCTCAGGAGGCCGAAGAAATTTGTCTTGTCACCCAAAACCCTGACAAACTTTTACAGATGCACAATCGAGAGCATCCTGTCGGGCTGTATCACAGCCTGGTACGGCAACTGCAACACCCTCAACCTCATCACCGGGGGCAAACTACCTGCCTTCCATGACACCTACAGCACCCGATGTCACAGGAAGGCCAAGAAGATTATCAAGGACAACAACCACCCGAGCCACTGCCTGTTCACCCCGCTATCATCCAGAAGGCGAGGTCAGTACAGGTGCATCAAAGCAGGGACCGAGACACTGAAAAACAGCTTCTATCTCAAGGCCATCTGACTGCTAAACAGCTATCACTAACTCAGAGAGGCTGCTGCCTACATTGAGACCCAACCACTGGCCAATTTAATAAATGGATCACCAGTCGCTTTAAACTATGCCACTTTAATAATGTTTACATGTCTTACATTACTGACATCATTAGTACAGTGGGGCAAAAAAGTATTTAGTCAGCCACCAATTGTGCAAGTTCTCCCACTTAAAAAGATGAGAGAGGCCTGTAATTTTCATCACAGGTACACTTCAACTATGACAAGACAAAATGAGAAGAAAACAAATCCAGAAAATCACATTGTAGGATTTATAATGAATTTATTTGCAAATTAGGGTGGAAAATAAGTATTTGGTCAATAACAAAAGTTTATCTCAATACTTTGTTATACACCCTTTGTTGGCAATGACAGAGGTCAAACGTTTTCTGTAAGTCTTCACAAGGTTTTTACACACTGTTGCTGGTATTTTGGCCCATTCCTCCATGCAGATCTCCTCTAGAGCAGTGATGTTTTGGGGCTGTTGCTGGGCAACAGGGACTTTCAACTCCCTCCAAAGATTTTCTATGGGGTGGAGATCTGGAGACTGGCTAGGCCACTCCAGAACCATTGAAATGCTTCTTACGAAGCCACTCCTTCGTTGCCCGGGCGTTTGTTTGGGATCATTGTCATGTTGAAAGACCCAGCCATGTTTCATCTTCAATGCCCTTGCTGATGGAAGGAGGTTTTCACACAAAATCTCACGATACATGGCCCCATTCATTCTTTCCTTTACACGGATAAGTCGTCCTTGTCCCTTTGCAGAAAAACAGCCCCAAAGCATGATGTTTCCACCCCCATGCTTCACAATAGGTATGGTGTTCTTTGGCTGCAACTCAGCATTCTTTGTCCTCCAAACACGACGAGTTGAGTTTTTACCAAAAAGTTATATTTTGGTTTCCTCTGACCATATGACATTCTCCCAATCTTCTTCTGGATCATCCAAATGCTCTCTGGCAAACTTCAGACGGGCCTGGACATGTACTGGCTTAAGCAGGGGGACACGTCTGGCACTGCAGGATTTGAGTCCCTTGCGGCGTAGTGTGTTACTGATGGTAGGCTTTGTTACTTTGGTCCCAGCTCCCTGCAGGTCATTTACTAGGTCCCCCGTGTGGTTCTGGGATTTTTGCTCACCGTTCTTGTGATCATTTTGACCCCACGGGGTGAGATCTTGCGTGGAGCCCCAGATCGAGGGAGATTATCAGTGGTCTTGTATGTCTTCCATTTCCTAATAATTGCTCCCACAGTTGATTTCTTAAAACCAAGCTGCTTACCGATTGCAGATTCAGTCTTCCCAGCCTGGTGCAGGTCTACAATTTTGTTTCTGGTGTCCTTTGACAGCTCTTTGGTCTTGGCCATAGTGGAGTTTGGAGTGTGACTGTTTGAGGTTGTGGACAGGTGTCTTTTATACTGATAACAAGTTCAAACAGGTGCCATTAATACAGGTAATGAGTGGAGGACAGAGGAGCCTCTTAAAGAAGAAGTTACAGGTCTGTGAGAGCCAGAAATCTTGCTTGTTTGTAGGTGACCAAATACTTATTTTCCACCATCATTTGCAAGTAAATTCATTAAAAATCCTACAATGTGATTTTCTGGATTTTTTTTCTCATTTTGTCTGTCATAGTTGAAGTGTACGATGATGAAAATTACAGGCCTCTCTCATCTTTTTAAGTGGGAGAACTTGCACAATTGGTGGCTGACTAAATCGTTTTTTGCCCCACTGTACATCGGGGTCTGGTATGTAGCTAGTAGAAAACACCTCTGAATAATATACATCAGGGTCTGGTATGTAGCTAGTAGAAAACACCTCTGAATAATATACATCAGGGTCTGGTATGTAGCTAGTAGAAAACACCTCTGAATAATATACATCAGGGTCTGGTATGTAGCTAGTAGAAAACACCTCTGAATAATATACATCAGGGTCTGGTATGTAACTAGTAGAAAACACCTCTGAATAATATACATCAGGGTCTGGTATGATCCCAGTAGAAAACACCTCTGAATAATATACATCAGGGTCTGGTATGTAGCTAGTAGAAAACACCTCTGAATAATATACATCAGGGTCTGGTATGATCCCAGTAGAAAACACCTCTGAATAATATACATCAGGGTCTGGTATGTAGCTAGTAGAAAACACCTCTGAATAATATACATCAGGGTCTGGTATGATCCCAGTAGAAAACACCTCTGAATAATATACATCAGGGTCTGGTATGATCCCAGTAGAAAACACCTCTGAATAATATACATCAGGGTCTGGTATGATCCCAGTAGAAAACACCTCTGAATAATATACATCAGGGTCTGGTATGTAGCTAGTAGAAAACACCTCTGAATAATATACATCAGGGTCTGGTATGTAGCTAGTAGAAAACACCTCTGAATAATATACATCAGGGTCTGGTATGTAGCTAGTAGAAAACACCTCTGAATAATATACATCAGGGTCTGGTATGTAGCTAGTAGAAAACACCTCTGAATAATATACATCAGGGTCTGGTATGTAGCTAGTAGAAAACACCTCTGAATAATATACATCAGGGTCTGGTATGATCCCAGTAGAAAACACCTCTGAATAATATACATCAGGGTCTGGTATGTAACTAGTAGAAAACACCTCTGAATAATATACATCAGGGTCTGGTATGATCCCAGTAGAAAACACCTCTGAATAATATACATCAGGGTCTGGTATGTAGCTAGTAGAAAACACCTCTGAATAATATACATCAGGGTCTGGTATGATCCCAGTAGAAAACACCTCTGAATAATATACATCAGGGTCTGGTATGATCCCAGTAGAAAACACCTCTGAATAATATACATCAGGGTCTGGTATGATCCCAGTAGAAAACACCTCTGAATAATATACATCAGGGTCTGGTATGATCCCAGTAGAAAACACCTCTGAATAATATACATCAGGGTCTGGTATGATCCCAGTAGAAAACACCTCTGAATAATATACATCAGGGTCTGGTATGTAGCTAGTAGAAAACACCTCTGAATAATATACATCAGGGTCTGGTATGTAGCTAGTAGAAAACACCTCTGTAGAAAACACCTCTGAATAATATACATCAGGGTCTGGTATGTAGCTAGTAGAAAACACCTCTGAATAATATACATCAGGGTCTGGTATGTAGCTAGTAGAAAACACCTCTGAATAATATACATCAGGGTCTGGTATGATCCCAGTAGAAAACACCTCTGAATAATATACATCAGGGTCTGGTATGTAGCTAGTAGAAAACACCTCTGAATAATATACATCAGGGTCTGGTATGTAACTAGTAGAAAACACCTCTGAATAATATACATCAGGGTCTGGTATGATCCCAGTAGAAAACACCTCTGAATAATATACATCAGGGTCTGGTATGATCCCAGTAGAAAACACCTCTGAATAATATACATCAGGGTCTGGTATGTAGCTAGTAGAAAACACCTCTGAATAATATACATCAGGGTCTGGTATGTAACTAGTAGAAAAACACCTCTGAATAATATACATCAGGGTCTGGTATGATCCCAGTAGAAAACACCTCTGAATAATATACATCAGGGTCTGGTATGATCCCAGTAGAAAACACCTCTGAATAATATACATCAGGGTCTGGTATGATCCCAGTAGAAAACACCTCTGAATAATATACATCAGGGTCTGGTATGTAGCTAGTAGAAAACACCTCTGAATAATATACATCAGGGTCTGGTATGATCCCAGTAGAAAACACCTCTGAATAATATACATCAGGGTCTGGTATGTAGCTAGTAGAAAACACCTCTGAATAATATACATCAGGGTCTGGTATGATCCCAGTAGAAAACACCTCTGAATAATATACATCAGGGTCTGGTATGTAACTAGTAGAAAACACCTCTGAATAATATACATCAGGGTCTGGTATGATCCCAGTAGAAAACACCTCTGAATAATATACATCAGGGTCTGGTATGATCCCAGTAGAAAACACCTCTGAATAATATACATCAGGGTCTGGTATGTCCCAGCACCTCTGAATAATATACATCAGGGTCTGGAAAACACCTCTGAATAATATACATCAGGGTCTGGTATGATCCCAGTAGAAAACACCTCTGAATAATATACATCAGGGTCTGGTATGTAGCACCTAGTAGAAAACACCTCTGAATAATATACATCAGGGTCTGGTATGATCCCTAGTAGAAAACACCTCTGAATAATATACATCAGGGTCTGGTATGATCCCAGTAGAAAACACCTCTGAATAATATACATCAGGGTCTGGTATGTAGCTAGTAGAAAACACCTCTGAATAATATACATCAGGGTCTGGTATGTAGCTAGTAGAAAACACCTCTGAATAATATACATCAGGGTCTGGTATGTAGCTAGTAGAAAACACCTCTGAATAATATACATCAGGGTCTGGTATGTAATAATATACATCAGGGTCTGGTATGATCCCAGTAGAAAACACCTCTGAATAATATACATCAGGGTCTGGTATGTAACTAGTAGAAAACACCTCTGAATAATATACATCAGGGTCTGGTATGTAGCTAGTAGAAAACACCTCTGAATAATATACATCAGGGTCTGGTATGTAGCTAGTAGAAAACACCTCTGTATGATATACATCAGGGTCTGGTAGAAAACACCTCTGAATAATATACATCAGGGTCTGGTATGATCCCAGAAAAACACCTCTGAATAATATACATCAGGGTCTGGTATGATCCCAGTAGAAAACACCTCTGAATAATATACATCAGGGTCTGGTATGATCCCAGTAGAAAACACCTCTGAATAATATACATCAGGGTCTGGTATGATCCCAGTAGAAAACACCTCTGAATAATATACATCAGGGTCTGGTATGATCCCAGTAGAAAACACCTCTGAATAATATACATCAGGGTCTGGTATGTAGCTAGTAGAAAACACCTCTGAATAATATACATCAGGGTCTGGTATGATAGTAGAAAACACCTCTGAATAATATACATCAGGGTCTGGTATGATCCCAGTAGAAAACACCTCTAATAATATACATCAGAAAATAATATACATCAGGGTCTGGTATGTAACTAGTAGAAAACACCTCTGAATAATATACATCAGGGTCTGGTATGATCCCTAGTAGAAAACACCTCTGAATAATATACATCAGGGTCTGGTATGATCCCAGTAGAAAACACCTCTGAATAATATACATCAGGGTCTGGTATGATCCCAGTAGAAAACACCTCTGAATAATATACATCAGGGTCTGGTATGATCCCAGTAGAAAACACCTCTGAATAATATACATCAGGGTCTGGTATGATCCCAGTAGAAAACACCTCTGAATAATATACATCAGGGTCTGGTATGATCCCAGTAGAAAACACCTCTGAATAATATACATCAGGGTCTGGTATGTAGCTAGTAGAAAACACCTCTGAATAATATACATCAGGGTCTGGTATGATCCCAGTAGAAAACACCTCTGAATAATATACATCAGGGTCTGGTATGATCCCAGTAGAAAACACCTCTGAATAATATACATCAGGGTCTGGTATGATCCCAGTAGAAAACACCTCTGAATAATATACATCAGGGTCTGGTATGATCCCAGTAGAAAACACCTCTGAATAATATACATCAGGGTCTGGTATGATCCCAGTAGAAAACACCTCTGAATAATATACATCAGGGTCTGGTATGTCTGAAAACACCTCTGAATAATATACATCAGGGTCTGGTATGTAGAAAAACACCTCTGAATAATATACATCAGGGTCTGGTATGATCCCAGTAGAAAACACCTCTGAATAATATACATCAGGGTCTGGTAATAATATACATCAGCTAGAAAACACCTCTGAATAATATACATCAGGGTCTGGTATGATCCCAGTAGAAAACACCTCTGAATAATATACATCAGGGTCTGGTATGATCCCAGTAGAAAACACCTCTGAATAATATACATCAGGGTCTGGTATGATCCCAGTAGAAAACACCTCTGAATAATATACATCAGGGTCTGGTATGATCCCAGTAGAAAACACCTCTGAATAATATACATCAGGGTCTGGTATGTAGCTAGTAGAAAACACCTCTGAATAATATACATCAGGGTCTGGTATGTAATATACTAGTAGAAAACACCTCTGAATAATATACATCAGGGTCTGGTATGATCCCAGTAGAAAACACCTCTGAATAATATACATCAGGGTCTGGTATGATCCCAGTAGAAAACACCTAGGGTCTGGTATGAAAAAAACACCTCTGAATAATATACATCAGGGTCTGGTATGATCCCAGTAGAAAACACCTCTGAATAATATACATCAGGGTCTGGTATGTAACTAGTAGAAAACACCTCTGAATAATATACATCAGGGTCTGGTATGATCCCAGTAGAAAACACCTCTGAATAATATACATCAGGGTCTGGTATGTAGCTAGTAGAAAACACCTCTGAATAATATACATCAGGGTCTGGTATGATCCCAGTAGAAAACACCTCTGAATAATATACATCAGGGTCTGGTATGATAGTAGAAAACACCTCTGAATAATATACATCAGGGTCTGGTATGTAGCTAAAAAACACCTCTGAATAATATACATCAGGGTCTGGTATGTAGCTAGTAGAAAACACCTCTGAATAATATACATCAGGGTCTGGTATGTAACTAGTAAAACACCCTCTGAATAATATACATCAGGGTCTGGTATGTAACTAGTAGAAAACACCTCTGAATAATATACATCAGGGTCTGGTATGTAGCTAGTAGAAAACACCTCTGAATAATATACACAGGGTCTGGTATGTAACTAGAAAACACCTCTGAATAATATACATCAGGGTCTGGTATGTATCCCAGTAGAAAACACCTCTGAATAATATACATCAGGGTCTGGTATGTAGCCAGTAGAAAACACCTCTGAATAATATACATCAGGGTCTGGTATGATCCCAGTAGAAAACACCTCTGAATAATATACATCAGGGTCTGGTATGATCCCAGTAGAAAACACCTCTGAATAATATACATCAGGGTCTGGTATGTAGCTAGTAGAAAACACCTCTGAATAATATACATCAGGGTCTGGTATGAAAAAAACACCTCTGAATAATATACATCAGGGTCTGGTATGTAGCTAGTAGAAAACACCTCTGAATAATATACATCAGGGTCTGGTATGTAACTAGTAGAAAACACCTCTGAATAATATACATCAGGGTCTGGTATGTAGCTAGTAGAAAACACCTCTGAATAATATACATCAGGGTCTGGTATGTAACCAGTAGAAAACACCTAGAAAACACCTCTGAATAATATACATCAGGGTCTGGTATGTAACTAGTAGAAAACACCTCTGAATAATATACATCAGGGTCTGGTATGATCCCAGTAGAAAACACCTCTGAATAATATACATCAGGGTCTGGTATGATAGTAGAAAACACCTCTGAATAATATACATCAGGGTCTGGTATGTAGAATCAGGGTCTGGTAAAAAAAACACCTCTGAATAATATACATCAGGGTCTGGTATGATCCACCTCTGAATAATATACATCAGGGTCTGGTATGAAAAAACACCTCTGAATAATATACATCAGGGTCTGGTATGATCCCAGTAGAAAACACCTCTGAATAATATACATCAGGGTCTGGTATGTAGCTAGTAGAAAACACCTCTGAATAATATACATCAGGGTCTGGTATGTATCTAGTAGAAAACACCTCTGAATAATATACATCAGGGTCTGGTATGTAGCTAGTAGAAAACACCTCTGAATAATATACATCAGGGTCTGAATAGAAAACACCTCTGAATAATATACATCAGGGTCTGGTATGTAACTAGTAGAAAACACCTCTGAATAATATACATCAGGGTCTGGTATGTAGCTAGTAGAAAACACCTCTGAATAATATACATCAGGGTCTGGTATGATCTGTAGTAGAAAACACCTCTGAATAATATACATCAGGGTCTGGTATGTAGCTAGTAGAAAACACCTCTGAATAATATACATCAGGGTCTGGTATGATCCCAGAAAACACCTAGAAAACACCTCTGAATAATATACATCAGGGTCTGGTATGTAGCTAGTAGAAAACACCTCTGAATAATATACATCAGGGTCTGGTATGTAGCTAGTAGAAAACACCTCTGAATAATATACATCAGGGTCTGGTCTCTGAAGAAAACACCTAATAATACATCAGGGTCTGGTATGATCCCAGTAGAAAACACCTCTGAATAATATACATCAGGGTCTGGTATGTAGCTAGTAGAAAACACCTCTGAATAATATATCATCTGGTAGGGAAAACACCTCTGGTCTGGTATGTAGCTAGTAGAAAACACCTCTGGAATAATATACATCAGGGTCTGGTATGATAGTAGAAAACACCTCTGAATAATATACATCAGGGTCTGGTATGATCCCAGTAGAAAACACCTGGTATGTAGCTCTGAATAATATACATCAGGGTCTGGTATGTAGCTAGTAGAAAACACCTCTGAATAATATACATCAGGGTCTGGTATGATCTAGTAGAAAACACCTCTGAATAATATACATCAGGGTCTGGTATGATCTAGTAGAAAACACCTCTGAATAATATACATCAGGGTCTGGTATGTAGCTAGTAGAAAACACCTCTGAATAATATACATCAGGGTCTGGTATGTAGCTAGTAGAAAACACCTCTGAATAATATACATCAGGGTCTGGTATGTAACTAGTAGAAAACACCTCTGAATAATATACATCAGGGTCTGGTATGATCCCAGTAGAAAACACCTCTGAATAATATACATCAGGGTCTGGTATGTAGCTAGTAGAAAACACCTCTGAATAATATACATCAGGGTCTGGTATGATCCCAGTAGAAAACACCTCTGAATAATATACATCAGGGTCTGGTATGTAACTAGTAGAAAACACCTCTGAATAATATACATCAGGGTCTGGTATGTAGCTAGTAGAAAACACCTCTGAATAATATACATCAGGGTCTGGTATGATCCCAGTAGAAAACACCTCTGAATAATATACATCAGGGTCTGGTATGTAACTAGTAGAAAACACCTCTGAATAATATACATCTGGTAGGGTCACCTCTGTATGAGGGTCTGGTATGATCCCAGTAGAAAACACCTCTGAATAATATACATCAGGGTCTGGTATGTAGCTAGTAAAACACCTCTGAATAATATACATCAGGGTCTGGTATGATCCTGTAGCTAGTAGAAAACACCTCTGAATAATATACATCAGGGTCTGGTATGATCCCAGTAGAAAACACCTCTGAATAATATACATCAGGGTCTGGTATGTAGCTAGTAGAAAACACCTCTGAATAATATACATCAGGGTCTGGTATGATCCCAGTAGAAAACACCTCTGAATAATATACATCAGGGTCTGGTATGTAGCTAGTAGAAAACACCTCTGAATAATATACATCAGGGTCTGGTATGATCCCAGTAGAAAACACCTCTGAATAATATACATCAGGGT